>NW_019942694.1:240215-354441 GCF_002910315.2 Salvelinus sp. IW2-2015
GCTGTAGGATTTAATCAAGATACTCTATCAAGTTTTTTAAGTGCAACGAAATACTCTTGAAAATGTCGCAGAGAAGTTTATTGATTTGTCCAGCAAAGCCCGCGTAGAACTTTTTTCAAACTTTACGATTCTAACGGTCTTCTGTCCATCCTATTTGGTCTGTAGTTTATGCATACATAGTGATGTACATCCACTGGAAGAAAAAGGAAGAAAAAAACAACAGTGAGATTTGACTAACACGTTCATTAGTCATATAAAATATAACAATGAAATTACATCTTAACACAAAGTTAACAAAGTTTTTCTGGATAACTGCATCTCAGACAGTGTATTTCAGGTTCTCACACTACATGACCAAAAGTATGTGGACATCTGCATGCTATGTTCTGACATCGCCTATGATAAAAATTACAGACCTCTACATGCTTTGTAAGTAGGAAAACCTGCAAAATCGGCAGTGTTTCAAATACTTGTTCTCCCCACTGTAGGTTGGCATGCTTTCTCTCGGTATGCAGCTACTGTATTAATAGGCTATATTTGGTTCAATGTATTTAAAAGCTGTTTAATATAGCAATATAAGTCATTACTCTATTCTTTAGAATTGTGTTACATTAATTTGTTTCTAAAGTATGTAATTGTGAGATTTAAAAAATATATATTTAGAGTACAAGTCAAAAGTTTGGACACACCTACTCATTCAAGGGTATTTATTTTTTACTATTTTCTATGAAATAACATATATGGGATCGTGTAGTAACCCAAAAAAGTGTTAAACAAATCAAAATATATTTTTTATTTGAGAATCTTCAAAGTAGCCACCTTCTGCCCTGATGACAGCTTTTAGTCATTTAGCAAAGCAATTTTACAGTTGTGTGTATCCATCTTACAATGGCTAGGTGAGACAACCACACATCAGTCATAGTAGCCTAAGTACATTTCTTCCTTAAAGTAGTCAGTGCTTGTAAGAAAAGACAAGCGTGAGGATTTGGTGGAAAGAAGGTGCTGTAGGATTAATCAAGATACTCTATCAAGTTTTTTAAGTGCAACGAAATACTCTTGAAAATGTCGCAGAGAAGTTTATTGATTTGTCCAGCAAAGCACCGTCGTAGAACTTTTTCAAACTTTACGATTCTAACGGTCTTCTGTCCATCCTATTTGGTCTGTAGTTTATGCATACATAGTGATGTACATCCACTGGAAGAAAAAGGAAGAAAAAAACAACAGTGAGATTTGACTAACACGTTCATTAGTCATATAAAATATAAACAATGAAATTACATCTTAACACAAAGTTAACAAAGTTTTTCTGGATAACTGCATCTCAGACAGTGTATTTCAGGTTCTCACACTACATGACCAAAAGTATGTGGACACCTGCTTTGTCGAACATCTCATTCCAAAATCACAGGCATTAATATGAAGTTGGTCCCGCCACTTTGCTGCTATAACAGCCTCCACTCTTATGGGAAGGATTTTTATATGGGGTGGCAGGTAGCCGAGTGGATAGAGCATTGGGCCAGTAACCGAAAGGGTGCTAAATCAAATCCCCGAGCTGACAAGGTAAAAATCTGTCGTTCTACCCCTGAACAAGGTAGTTAACCCACTGTTCCTAGGCCGTCATTGTAAATAAGAATTTGTTCATAACTGACTTGCCTAGTTAAATAAAGGTTAAAGGTCAGGGTTCTGTAAATAAAGTGAAAGGTCAGTTAAGGTCAGTGTTCTGTGCAGGCCAGTCAAGTTCTTCCACACTGACAAACCATTTCTGTATGGACCTCGCTTTGTGCAAGTGGGCATTGTCATGCTGAAACAGGAAAGGGCCTTCCCCAAATTGTTGCCACAAAGATGGAAGCACAGAATCGTCTAGAATGTCATTGTAATCTGTAGCATTAACATTTCCCTTCACTGGGACCTAGACTGAACCATAAAAAACAGCACCAGAGCATTATTCCTCCTCCACCAAACTTTACAGTTGGCACTATGCACTGGGGCAGGAAGAGTTCTACTGGCATCCGACAAACCCCGATTCATCCATCGGACTTGCAGGATGCATTGCATTGCTTGCTTGCTGTTTGGGGTTTTAGGCTGGGTTTTTGTTTAAAAACTTTGTGTCATCTGCTGATGTAAAAAAGGCTTTATAAATAAATGTGATTGATTGAAGAGTGATTTATCACTCCAGAGAACACGTTTCCAATGGCGACGAGCTTAACACCACTCCAGCCGACGCCTGGTATAGCGCATGGTGATGTTAGGCTTGTGTGCGGCTGCTCGGCCATGGAAACCCATTTCATGAAGCTCCCAACAAACAGTTCTTGTGCTGATGTTGCAACTTAGGACAGACTATTTTTACACGCTACGCGCTTCAGTAGTCGGCGGTCCCGTTCTATGAGCTTGTGCGGCCTCGTGGCTGAGCCGTTGTTGCTCCTAGACGTTTCCACTTTACAATAACAGCACTTACAGTTGACCGGGGAAGCTCAAGCAGGGCAGAAATTTGACAAACTGACTTGTTGAAAAGGTGGGGTCCTATAATGGTGCCACGTTGAAAGTCACTGAGCTCTTCAGTACGGGCCATTCTACTGCCAATGTTTGTCTATAGAGATTTTATGGCTGTGTGCTCAATTGTATACACCTGTCAGCAATGGGTGTGGCTGAAATCGCTTAGTCCATTATTTTGAAGGGATGTACACATACTTTTCTGTGTATATACAGTACCAGTCAAAAGTTTGGACACCTACTGTACTCATTTAAAGGGTTTTTCTTTATTTTAACTATTTTCTACATTGTAGAATAATAATGAAGACATCACATTTATGAAATAACACATATGGAATCACGTAGTGGCCAAGAAAGTGTTAAACAAATCAATATATATAATTTATATTTCAGATTCTTCAAATAGCCACCCTTTTTTTGTCTTGATGACAGTTTTGCACCATCTCGCATCTCTCAGATAAGAGTATGCTGCTTTGCACACACATGTGACCTTTGGTTAAGGCAGCGTTTTATGTTGTTTTACAATCAATCATCGGAAGGTTTGCTGCGATTTAGACCAATGGAAGCAAGGCTTTAGGGCTTTTGTTCCAGCCCAGCCCAGCTCTAACACACCTGATGCAAAATGTTCAGCCGATTATGATCTTCAGTCTGGACCATGGTTAACTGAATCAGGTGTGTTACTGCAGGGCTGGAGTGAAAGCCTGCACACCTAGCACTGCAGGATCAGAGTTGAAAGTCCCTGGTGCATTATTAACAGTTTATTACCTCATTGTCTCGAAGAGATATGGCCCCTCCCTCGTTGAGTTGTCTGAATATTTCTGTTGAAAGGGGCATGAATTACACTATTTGCAATTTCGGTAAATAATACAAAGGTCATGGCTTCAAACACTCATCTTGCAAACTAACTAGGATGATCCTGTGAGCGCTATGAAAGCCTAACTGTACACGCTCATTAGAATGCCACTGATGGAAAATGTAAAATCCCAGTGAAATAAAAACGGGTCCCCTTTTTATTTAAGTTGTGGACTTACTGGCCATGCGGTCCACGCGTAGAACGAGGCTGATGAAACTCTCCAGGCTGATGTTTCCAGAAGATCCACCGTAGCGCAGAGCAATGAGGTTCAGCAGACTGTCACTCAGCCTGACCCCTGTGGAGGACAGACAGACCTCACACTTTTATGCCACAGTTATTTCACAGGTATTTTATGCTACAGTTATTTTTTCAGGTATTTTATGCCACAGTTATTTCACAGGTATTTTAATGCCACAGTTATTCACAGGTTTATTTATGCCAAGTTATTTCACAGGTAATTTTATGCTACAGTTATTTTTCAGGTATTTTATGCCAGCAGTTATGTTCACAGGTATTTTATGCCACAGTTTATGCAGCAGGCTATTTTATGCACAGTTATTTCACAGGTATTTTATGCACACAGTTTTTTCACAGGTATTTTATGCCACAGTTATTTCACAGGATTTTATGCCACGTTATTTTCACAGGTATTTTATGCCACAGTTATTTCACGAGGTATTTTATGCCACAGTTATTTCACAGGTATTTTATGCACAGTTATTTCACAGGTTTTTTATGCCACAGTTATTTCACAGGTATTTTATGCCACAGTATATTTCACAGGTATTTTATGCGTATCACAGTTTTTATGCACATTTATTTCACACGGTATTAAGATGTCGGCCCTGAGGAGGGCGCGTTGACTTGACGGTTCTGCTCAACTTTGCTTTTTTTATGGATATTCTTCATTAATTACACATTGTTTTTGGCTCAGAATGTTTGTGCAATATTTCCTAGGAAACGAAAGTGTTCTGGATCATGAATCGGAAGCTAAACACTTGTTTATCTCTTATCTCTATATTAACATTCGCTCCATTGTTTCCGCACATGGGCTTACCTGCTGGTGACGAAGAAGAGGGGGAACAAGCTAGAAAGACTGGCTACATGTCCTCTCTTCTAGCATCCTGATGACTAATGTCTAATCGCTGGGGGACTCAAGCTAGGATGTAAACAGTGCTACAGCGACCTCCTCTTCCTACGCTCCTGATGGCTAATGTCTAATCGCTGGGGGACTCCAAGCTAGGATGTAAACAGTGGCTACACAACCTCCTCTTCTAGCATCCTGATGGCTAATGTCTAATCTGGGGAGTCCAAGCTAAGATGTAAACAGTGGCTACACGACCTTCCTTTCCTAGCATCCTGATGCTAATGTCAATCGCTGGGGGAGTCAAGCTAGGATGTAAACAGTGGCTACATGTCCTCCTCTTCCTAGCATCCTGATGGCTAATGTCCAATCGCTGGAAAATAAACTTTGAACTCAGAGCAAGGCTTCAATCGCGGAGGGATATCAGGGAATGCTGTGTCTTTGTTTTTACAGAGATGTGGCTTATGGACGTTACACTCAACTCTGCTGTTCAACCAGACAACTTTCCCCTTTTCCATATCGATCGAGCGGTGGCTTCTGGTAAGAGTAGGGGAGGGGTATGTTTCCTCATCAACAATTCCTGGTGTACCGAAGTTGAAAAGATCTCAAGCTCACGTTCAACCGACATGGAGTTTCTGATGTTAAAATACTGACCCCACTATATGCCAAGGGAATTCACGAGTGTTATTAAAGCTGTGTACATACCGCCACACGCAAACACCAAGTTGGCACTCAGCAAACTATATAAGATCATTAACCAGCAAAAGTCCTCTCCACCGGAAGCGGTATTTATTGTCACAGATGATTTTAACCAAACACATAATGACAAAGTGAAAACAGGTTTTTAGACAGTTTTGCAAATGTATTAAAAATGTAAAGCAGATACCTTATTTACATAAGTATTCAGACCATTTGCTATGAGACTCGAAATTGAGCTAATTTACATCCTGTTTCCATTGATCATCCTTGAGATGATTCTACAACTTGATTGGAGTCCACCTGTGGTAAATTCAATTGATTGGACATGATTTGGAAAGGCACACACCTGTCTATATAAGGTCCTACAGTTGACATTGCATGTCAGAGTAAAAACAAAGGCAAATCCATCTGTGTGGTGCCCACTAAAAGCGTCCCTCCCAGACAAGCGTAACACATTATATGCTCAATTCGAGGCAGTCAATACCGAGCCATCCAGGAAGACTCTCGCTGCTTCGAACAACCAGGGTCTTTCTATCACCGAGGCTGACGTGAAGAAAACTCGCAAAAGAGTGAATACTCACAAAGCCTCCGGCCCAAAAGGCATCCCTGGCAGCGTCCTCAGAGTGTGTGTTGACCACTTGGCGGGTGTCTTCTCGGACACCTTCAACCTGTTCCTGTCCCAGGCTGTATTCCCCACCTTGCTTCAAGGAGACCACCATCGTCCCAGTGCCCAAGAAAAACAAGGTGCCCAATGACTATAACCCTGTTGAGCTCACCCCAGTCCTAATGAAGTGCTTTGAGAGGCTGGTAATGGCCCACATCAAAGCCAGCGTGCCAGGCACACTGGACCCACTCCAATTTGCCTACCGCTCCAACAAATCCACAGAAGATACCATGTCCATCGCTATTCACGCGGCTGTAACACATCTGGACAAGAGAAACACCTAGGTGAGAAAGCTGTTCATTGACTATAGTTCAACATTCAACACTATTTCTACCTCCAAACGCGACACGAAGCTCAGAGCCAGGGGTCTGGACAACACCCAATGTAACTGGATCCTGGATTTCTTGATGGGCAGACAACAGGCTGCGAGGATTGGAAGAAACACCTCCTCCACACTGACTCTCCCTGTTCACCCACTGTGTGGCATTGCACGACACAAACTCCATCATCAAGTTTGCTGACGACACCACGGTTGTAGGCCTGATAACCAACAGCGACAAGTCAGCATATAGGAAGGAGGTAAGTGAACTGGCATTGTGGTGCYAGGACAACAACCTCTCCCTCAATGTCAGAAAAACAAAATGAGTTGATTGTTGACTTCAGGAAGCAGAGGAGGGAACATGCACATCAACGGGACTGAAGTAGAGAATCAGAAGTTTTATGTTCCTCGTCGTCCACATCACTGAGGACTTGACATAAACCAATACCACCACCACTCTTGTCAAGAGGGTGCAACAGAGTCGCTACTTCCTAAGGCTGCTGAAGATATGTGGCATGCCACCTTAGCTTCTCTCCAAATTCAACCGCTGCAGGGAACTGACACTGCTAGAACTGACCACCTGCTAGACTGACCACCTGCTGAGGACTGACCGCCTGCTAGACTGACCGCCTGCTAGACTCGATGCCTGCTAGAGCTGACCCGCGCTGCTAGATGACCGCTGCAGGACTGACCACGCTGCTAGACTGACCGCTGCAGACTGACCGCTGCTAGCTGACGGCGCTGCTAGACTGACGCCTGCTAGACTGACCTTGCTAGACTGACCGCCTGCTAGACTGACGCTGCTAGACTGACCGCCTGCTAGACGACCGCTTGACGGACCCTGCCTCTAGACTGACCGCTGCAGGACTGAACCGCGCTGCTAAGACTACCGTCAGGACTGACCACCTGCTACGACTGACCGCGCTAGACTGACCGCTGCTACGACTGCCGCTGCAGGACTGACCACTGCTAGACTGACCGCTCTAGACTGACGCTGTAAACGACGCTGCAGGACTGACATCTGCTCTGATTCAACACTAACAGGACTGACCATCTGTATGATTCTAACAGTAACAGGACTGACCATCTGCTCTGATTCTAAGCTCAACAGGACTGACCTTTGCTATGATTACAGCAGTAACAGGACTGACCATCTGCTCTGATCTAACTAACAGGACTGACCGCATCTGCTATGATTCAACGTAACAGACTGACCATCTGTCGATTCTAACAGTAACAGGACTGAACATCTGCTCTGATTCAACAGTAACGGACTGACCATCTGCTATGATTCTAACAGTAAGTGACTGAACCACTGCTATGATTCTAAAGTAACAGAACTGACCATCTGATTAATAAACTGACAGGACGAACCTGCTTGATTCTAACGTAACAGGATGACCATCTGCTATGATTCTAAACTAACGGACTGACCATCTGCTATGATTCTAACAGTAACAGATGACCATCTGCTATGTTCTAACAGTAACAGGACTGACCACCTGCTATGATTCTAACGTAACAGGACTGCATCTGCTATGATTCTAACAGTACAGGACTGACATCTGCTATGATTCTAACAGTAACAGGACTGACCCTGCTATGATTCTAACAGTAAAGAACTGTACCATCTGCTATGATTCTAACAGTAACAGGACTGACCACTGCTATGATTCCAACAGTAACAGAACTGACTATCTGCTATGATTCTAACAGTAACAGGACTGACATCTGCTATGATTCTAACGTAAGAACTGAACTATCTGCTATGATTCTAACAGTAACAGGACTGACCATACTGCTAGTGATTCTAACAGTAACAGGACTGACCATCTGCTATGATTCTAACAGTAACAGGACTGACCATTCTGCTATGATTCTAACAGTAACAGGACTGACCATCCTGCATGATTCTAACAGTAACAGGACTGACCATCTGCTATGATTCTAACAGTAACAGGCTGACGATCACTATGATTCTAAACAGTAACAGGACTGACATCTGCTATGATTCTAACGTAACAGGAACTGACCATCTGCTATGATTCTAACCCTAACAGGACTGACATCTGCTATGAATTCTAACGCGTAACAGGACTGACATCTGCTATGATTCTAACCTAACAGGACTGACCTCTGCTATGATTCTAACAGTACAGGACTGACACCTGCTATGCATTCTAGACAGTAAGGACTGACGATACTGCTATGATTCTAACAGTAACGGACTGACCACACTGCTATGATTCTAACCTAACAGGACTGACCATCTGCTCTGATTCTAACAGTAACAAGGACTGACCACTGCTATGATTCTAACAGTAACAGGACTGACATCTGCTATGATTCTAACCTAACAGGACTGACCATCTGCTATGATTCTAACAGTAACAGGACTGACCATCTGCTATGATTCTAACAGTAACGGGGACTGACACGCTCTATGATTCTAACAGTAACAGGACTGACCACCTGCTATGATTCTAACAGTACAGGACTGACGCCATCTGCTGATTCTAACCTAACAGATGACCATCTGCTATGATTCTAACGCTAACAGAGACTGACCATCTGATTGATTCTAACAGTAACAGGACTGACCATCTGCTCTGATTCTAACAGTAACAGACTGACCATCTGCTATGATTCTAACAGTAACAGGACTGACCATCTGCTATGATTCTAAAGTAACAGGACTGACCATCTGCTATGATTCTAACAGTAACAGGACTGACCATCTGCTATGATTCTAAGCTAACAGGACTGACCATCTGCTATGATTCAACGCTAACAGGACTGACTATCTGCTATGATTCTAACGTAACAGACTGACATCTTGCTATGATTCTAACAGTAACAGGACTGACTCACCTGCTATGATTCTACCATAACAGGACTGACCATCTGCTTGATTCTAACGTAAAGGACTGACCATCTGCTATGATTCTACAGTAACAGGACTGACACCTGCTATGATTCTAACAGTAACAGAACTGACCATCTGCTATGATTCTAACAGTAACAGGACTGACCACTGCTATGATTCTAACAGTAACAGGACTGACTATCTGCTATGATTCTAACAGTAAACAGGAACTGACCATCTGCTATGATTCTAACAGTAACAGAACTGACTATACTGCTATGATTCTAACAGTAACAAGAATGACCATCTGCTATGATTCTAACAGTAACAGGACTGACCATCTGCTATGATTCTAACAGTAACAGAACTGACCATGCTGCTATGATTCTAACAGTAACAGGACTGACCACCTGCTATGATTCTAACAGTAAGGAATGACATCGCTATGATTCTAACAGTAACAGGACTGACCATCTGCTAGATTCTAACAGTAAGGACTGACCATCTGCTATGATTCTAACCAGTGACATGATGACCATCTGCCTATGATTCTAACAGTAACAGGACTGACCATCTGCTATGATTCTAACAGTAAACAGGACTGACCATCTGCTATGATTCTAACAGTAACAGGACTGACTGATCTGCTATGATTCTAAACGCTAACAGGACTGACCACTGCTATGATTCTAACCTAACAGGACTGACCTATCTGCTATGATTCTAACAGTAACAGGACTGACTATCTGCTATGATTCTAACCCTAACAGAACTGACCATCTGCTATGATTCTAACAGTAACAGCGACTGCATCTGCTATGATTCTAACGAGTAACAGGACTGACCATCTGCTATGATTCTAACAGTAACAGGACTGACCACCTGCTATGATTTCTAACCCTAACAGGACTGACCATCTGCTCTGATTCTAACGTAACAGGACTGACCACCTGCTATGATTAACAGTAACAGACTGACATTGCTATATTTAAACTAACAGGACTGACATCTGCTATGATTCTAACAGTAACAGGACTGACCATCTGCTATGATTCTAACAGTAACAGGACTGACCTACCTGCTATGATTCTAACAGTAACAGGACTGACCACCTGCTATGATTCTAACAGTAACAGGACTGACTATCTGCTATGATTCTAACAGTAACAGGACTGACCATCTGCTATGTTTCTCCGCACCGTAGAACACACGCACACACACCACAACACACACACACACCCACACACATCCACACACACACCAACACACATACACATCACACACTACACACACATTACAACTACTGCGACCAGACTCTCATTATGATTGCTAAATACTGCACAATTTAAATACTTGCCCCCCAATTCCTTCTTGCCCAAACCATGTGTAAATATTGGACTACAAATTGTACCTTCCTGTATTATACTTATGCTAAACTGTTTTTTCTATTCTACTGAGCCATTTACTTTATGTTCATTCTTATCTTTTATTATTTCTTATTACTGTTGCATTGTCCAGAAGGAACCTGCAACTAAGCATTTCGTTGGACGGTGTATACCATGTGTATCCCATATACATGCGACTAATACATTTTTTAAAACTTTAAACTATTGAGCATCAAACAGACTGCTGTTTAGTCGTAATGGCAGAGGTTACTTTAATCCATCTGTTCATCCTAATTTGACAGTCCTAACTCTTCAATCATGCGTTGATGTCAGTCGGAGATTGCTAGTTAGGTGATCAGATTTTTACATTAGTCCCTGTAAGCAGGTACGGTTATCTAAGGTCAGTGGCAGGCCCTGTTTGTTGGTCTAGCCAAAAGTTACCTGAAGCGATGATTGCGTTCCTCAGTTGACTCAATGACAACATTCCGGAACGGTTCACATCTGAACGTAAGAAGATGTCCTGGAAAATATAAGAAAATATGAATATTTTCAGGTAATTTGTATTCTGGAAAAATGTGAACTAGTAATTAGTGGTTTAATAACCTTTTACCACACTTGCTAATTAATTTACCTTGTACACGGTAACTTTTCTCCATAGATGTAGAAATTCAGCACTGTTCAGTTTTCCAGTGATTGATGTCTGGAGAAGGAAAGGTTAAGGAAATCTACAAAGGCAAAATATAAAAAGTCTGTACATTTTGCCCTGTAATGGGCTAAAGCCATATATTTAGTTATGTGGTCTGTTTTATGTTAGTTCCACCAACTGCAGTGCCTTGCTACATAAAGTATTCATCCCCTTTGGCATTTTTCCTATTTTGTTGCATTACAACTTGTAATTTAAATGGATTTTAATTTGGATTTAATGTAATGGACAAACACAAAATAGTCAAAATTGGTGAAGTGAAATTTAAAAATGACTTGTTTAAAAAAAAAAATAGAAAAAAAAAAATGGAAAAGTGGTGCGTGCATGTGTATTCACCCCATTGCTATGAAGCCCCTAAATAAGATCTGGTGCAACCAATTACCTTCAGAAGTCACATAGTTAGTTAGATTGCACACAGGTGGACTTTATTTAAGTGTCACATGATCTGTCACATGATCTCAGTATATATACACCTGCTCTGAAAGGCCCCAGAGTCTGAAACACCACTAAGCAAGGGGCATCACCAAGCAAGCGGCACCATGAAGACCAAGGAGCTCTCCAAGCAGGTCAGGGASAAAGTTGTGGAGAAGTWAAGATCAGGGTTGGGTTATAAAAAAATATCAGAAACTTTGAACATCCCAGGGAGCACCATTAAATCCATTTTTTTTTAATTGAAAGAATATGGCACCACAACAAACCTGCCAAGAGAAGGCCGCCGACCAAAACTCACGGACCAGGCAAGGAGGGCATTATAATCAGAGAGGAAACAAAGATTCCAAAGATAACCCTGAAGGAGTTGCAAAGCTCCATAGCGGAGATTGGAGTATCCGTCCATAGGACCACTAAGCCATACAATCCACAGAGCTGGGCTTTACAGAAGAGTGGCCAGAAAAAAAACATTGCTTAATTAAAGAAGAAAATGAGCAAACATGTTTGGTGTTCGCCAAAAGGCATTTGAGAGACTCCCCAAACATATGGAAGAAGGTACTCTTGTCAGATGAGACTAAAATTTAGCTTTTTGGACATCAAGGAAAAGGCTATGTCTACGCWAACCCAACACCTCTCATCACCCCGAGAACACCAACCCCACAGTGAAGCATGGTGGTGGCAGCATCATGCTGTGGGGATGTTTTTCATCAGCAGGGACTGGGAAACTGGTCAGAATTGAAGGAATGATGGATGGCACTAAATACAGGGAAATTCTTGAGGGAAACCTCAGTCTTCCAGAGATTGAGACTGGGACAGTGGTTCACTTTCCAGCAGGACAATGACCCTAAGCATACTGCTAAAGCAACACTCAAGTGGTTTAATGGGAAAAATTGAAATGTCTTGGAATGGCCTAGTCAAAGCACAGACCTCAATCCAATTGAGAATCTGTGGTATGATTTAAAGATTGCTGTGCACCCATCCAACTTGAAGGAGCTGGAGCAGTTTTGCCTTGAAGAATGGGCCAAAATCCCAGTGGATGGAGGTGCCAAGCTTATAAAGACATACACCAAGATACTGGTGGCTCTACAAAGTATTGACTTTGGGGGGGTGAATAGTCATGCACGCTCAAGTTCTGTTTTTTTGTCTTATTTCTTGTTTGTTTCACAATAAAAAATATTTTGCATCTTCAAAGTGGCAGGCATGTTGTGTAAATGAAATGATACAAACTTCCCAAAAAAATCTATTTTAATTCCAGGTTGTAAGGCAACAAAATAGGAAAAATGCCAAGGGGGTGAATACTTTCGCAAGCCACTGTATGAATAGTTTTATTGGATGAGCCTTGACTAGAATACAGTATAAACATATGAAGTGGGTAGAACAGTATGTAAACATTATTAAAGTGTGCAGTGTTCATTGACTATGTACATAGGGCAGCAGTCTCGAAGGTGCAGGGTAGAGTACCAGCTGGTAGCCGACATGCACTGTCAACTGTGGGAACTTATATAGACAGGTGTGTGCCTTTCCAAATCATGTCAAATCAATTGAATTTACCACAGGTRGACTCCAATCAAGTTATACAAACATCTCCAGGATGATCAATGGAAACAGGATGCACCTGAGCTCAATTTCGAGTCTCAAAGCAAAGGGTCTGAATACTTATGGAAATTGTTTTGTTTTTTTTGTTTGTTTTTTTTWATAGCAAAAATTACTAAGAATGTGTTTTCGCTTTGTCATTATGGGGTATTGTGATGTCATTATGGGGTATTGTGATGTCATTATGGGGTATTGTGATGTCATTATGGGGTATTGTGAGTAGATTGCTGAGGAAATGTTTTTATTTAATCCATTTTTGAATAAGGCTGTAACGTAACAAAATGTGTACAAATATATTTATATTCTGGACTCTGACTCTTAATTCATTTCTTTATGTTTTGGGGTCTGCGTGTATCGTTGTGTAATGTTAGGTAATACTGCACTGTTGGAGCCAGGAACATAATCATTTAGTTAGGTATTACTGCACTGTTGGAGCCTAGGACATACTCATTTAGTTAGTATGTGCACTGTGGACAGGAAGTATATCATTTAGTTAGGTATTACTGCACTGTTGGAGCCAGGAACATAACCATTTAGTTAGGTATTACTGCACTGTTGGAGCGAGGAACATAATCATTTAGTTAGGTATTACTGCACTGTTGGAGCTAGGAACACAAGCATTTTGCGACAGACGTGATAACATCTGCAAAATCTGTATACACAACCAGTAAAATTTGATTTGATAAGCAGGGCTTGGTTATAACCCTGAATGGTAGACCAACGGGTAGCTGTAGATAGATCAGCTCTCCATTAGGAGGTGCTGTAGATAGATCAGCTCTCCAGTAGGAGGTGCTGTAGATAGATCAGCTCTCCAGTAGGAGGTGCTGTAGAATACTATCATAGTTCCCAGTGAGGAGGTGTGTAGATGATCAATCTCGCATAGATAGAGGTGCTGTAGAGCAGGATCATCTCTCCAGTAGGTAGGTGCTTGTAGACAGGATCAATGCTCCAGTTGGGGTGCCTGTAGAATTAGCATTAACTCTCCAGTAGAGGTGCTGTAGATAGATCAACTCTCCAGTGGGAGGTGCTGTAGACATGATCAACTCTCCAGTAGGAGTTGCTGTAGACAGATCAACTCTTCAGTAGGAGTGCTGTAGACAGATCAACTCATGTCCTAGTAGGAGGTCTGTTAGAGACGATTCACTTCTCCCAGTGGAGGTGCTGTAGGTAGATTCACTCTCCAGTAGGAGGTGCTGTAGATACATCAACTCTCCTGTCAGGGAGTGCTGTAGGTAGATCAACTCTCCAGTAGGAGGTGCTGTAGACAGATCAACTCTCCAGTAGGAGGTGCTGCCCAGCCAATTGTTTTTTTGTAACAGTGGATATTACKTTGAAGATCTGACGTTTTTTTTAATGAAAACAAATTCAAAATATTGTATACAAGGTTTGTCTATGTTGAAATTTGGTTACCATGATGACATAATCCWATGGAAATTTGACCCTCAAAATAACAGTGCAACTGACTTTTTAAATATCCAAAGTATTTTCCACATAGATTCCACGTCACAATACATTGACAAATGATGTTGATTTATCCAGTTTGTACCCAGTGGAATGGTATTGTCTCTTACCTGTCCACTGTGTCTGCATTGAGACCAGATGTCCTGGTCCCTCCCTGTACACTAATTATTTGACTGATATTCTTTCCAAATAATATGCAGTTATTTATTTTAAAACACATAGTGATGTCATAAATCAATGGTGCCACATGTCAATTATTTAAGAAGGCGGGATTATTATGATTTTAAATGGTTTCACTGTCCAGATCCGTCTACATTTGAGGRATATCCAGACACCTCCRGAGGTGGTGAGGAAGATCTGATCACTATCAGATCCCAGTGTGTCTTTTGATAGTATACACCTGTCTACAAATGTGGGCACGATCAGGATGTAGAAACAATCAGGACAAAGGGTGCATGTTAGCACCAGTTTAAACGGGGCCTAAGGGTCATTGCAAAAAACTCCTACATTCATTCACAGTTTTTACTGCTACATGGAAGTGTTGAAAAATGTACTATTGTAAAGTACTGTTCAAGGTGTTTGACGACAGAAAACATMATKGGAGACTGTCACTAAGCTCATGAAGGATACATCCATTAATGCCACCATGCTGCGACAGGACTCCAAGCTGAAGCCTTGTGTTTTCTTTGTATTTCCTGTATAACGTGGGAAAAAAGGTGGCACATTAGAAAACAAATCCTACAGATACCACCAAGCAACACATTGCTCATCAAACACCCACCGTATCCTTGTGTGTGATTCTGATCTCATCACAACTAATGTATGTCTGTTCAAACTCCTGCTTCTGGTCACAAATGACTGGGAATCTCCATGGTGATTGTTTTTCTCTCTACATACCTTGGAGGAGAGTCTCATTTAGAATCCTCTGAAGCTGTTCAGCGTCCACCTCCTCAAACTTTTCAGTGAAAATGAAACGAATGTTATTGATTTTATATATATAGATATATATATAATTTAACAATTGTTAAAAAGTAGTAATATTCTCAAATGCTATCATTTTTATTAGTTTACRTTTTTTAAATTTCACATTGTCTTGTTTTGTGTTCAAATGAAAAATATTGGGAACTTGCCTGATCAGAATATTGCCGAAACAGAGTTTGTTTGTTGTCCATATCTGCTCTATTGTGGGTAGGCATGGGCTAAAAAAAATGAAATATAAGATATTAAAAAAAGAAGACAATATCAGAAGATAAATAGAAATACACGGTTCACCTTAAATACCTTGGTGATTCCCTCAATATCTACATATGTGGGATGAAATAAGGTTTTCCTTAAATACATTTTACATTTTAGTCATTTAGCAGACRCTCTTATCCAGAGCGACTTACAGTAGAGTGCATACATTTTATTACATTTTTTACATACTGAGACAAGGATATCCCTACCGGCCAAACCCTCCCTACCGGCCAAACCCTCCCTAACCCGGACGACGCTATGCCAATTGTGCGTCGCCCCACGGATCTCCCGGTTGCGGCCGGCTGCGACAGAGCCTGGGCGCGAACCCAGCCCAGCCTGGGCGCGAACCCAGAGACTCTGGTGGCGCAGCTAGCACTGCGATGCAGTGCCCTAGACCACTGCGCCACCCGGGAGAATAGCTTGGGGATTCCCTCAATATCTACATATGTGGGATGAAATAAGGTTTTCCTTAAATACCTTTGGGATTTCCAGAGTATCCTGGTCATTTGAATTTTCACTGAGGAAAAAAATGAACACTGTTTTGTTTCTGTTAGGAAAACATAAATTATAGTGAAACTAAGCCCAGGATGCAATCTCGTCGCGGGTTGTTGATMATGCAGATTTTAAAGGCAAAGCTACAGCGTTCGCAGAGATTGCATTCACAGTAAAACATTGCAGATATTTGCTCAATTGAAAATGACCTTTGGTGCATTGTTTACAGGCGCAAATGGATTGAATCCCGGTCCTAATGTTTGCTATGATCACTGACTGTAAAAAATATATGACATTAATTAAGGGTATAGTTCACCCAAGTTACAAAATTCCATATTCGTTTCCCTGAAAGCAATCAATGGATAAGCTAGGACCGCAATCCATGCTTTGGATATGTTTTTCACGCTTTATGTTCAAATCATCTTAAACTAACTTTATTTGTAAGGAAACGAATATGAAATGGTGTAACTTGGATAAACTACCACTTTTATTGTGAATGGGGGGGGGGGCTGTGCTCACTGGATTTGGGTCTCCACCTTGGAGAGGATGGACAGGATGAAGGAGGCGGTTTCGTTTGGGTTGAAGGCTGATGGCACGATCAGGTATTCACCAGGTTTCAGCCTGGAGAACAGCACCACTGTCCGAGCGTTCAGGTACTTCTTCGATTGGGCGACAGGCACATTGTTGYTGAAGAAGACGGCAGGAAACTTCCCCCTCTGTCCTTTGAACTGAGATCACAATCATAAAATGTTTTACATAAAACTGCAGATCATTTCCAATTCAAATCTGGACCTTGAAACCAGTTCTRTCACATGTGATGATCCATTATATTGGCCAGATAGTCTAGTGGCTGCTCTAACTTTTATAACGTTATTTGTGAAATGTATGTTTAAAAGTTACTTACTTGGGCAGGCACCTGTTAGAAAGTAAAACAAAGACATTAAACTGCAGGAACAATAGCATACCTGGGCCAGTTGAATGTATTGTTCTGGGATAACAACCTACATGTTGGTTCACAAATGGGCATATTTGCATTGAGAACTGCACAGTGCCAACATACGTAAGAGGACCTTACAAAGAGATCTCCCGTTTAACTTACACTACTGACATGACAGTTTATGGCACAATAACAGTGCTAYCTGTAACAAAGTCCTCAGAGGAAGCACGTAGCTTTGCTTCAATCTGTACATGTTTTTGGGGGGATAAAGTTGAGATAAACTACAGTATATAACATAGCAAAAGGCGTGCACCAAAGAAGAGCACTGACCTCGAAGATGTTGATGCCGATGTGGAGACTTTTGACCAGGCGTCTGTTTCTCTTGTCAGGCTTCTGCATCAGAGATACCAACATGTTGTTGTCCCCCTGTGTCTCAGAGCGGTCCCTGTCTAATCTCTCAATCTTCACCCGATACTGGGGATTTGTCCAGAAACTGTCTGGGAGACAAAAAAAATTATAGTCATCAACTGCAAATAATTCCTTGTTGAAGGCAAAACCTTTCAATCAAGATGTAATTTACCTGTGTAATTCATGCAACCACCAGCAGTGGTTCCTGCAACCCATCTGCCATCRTGTAAGGAGTGTGTCCAAAGACCTTTAGAGTTGCCGTCAAGAAAATCAGGGCACATACAGCAGATAGTCACATCTGTGAAGTGCCTACAGAAGTCTTCCATTGTCATCCTGAGAAGACAACCAAAATTGTGAATTGGTTCTGGTATTGAAATATCAGTATAAATGTGTACTGACACTGTACGTGTTAATCGCTTACAACAAAATGTTGAAAAGATTTCTGCATTATATATGGTTTACCAGAATTCCCCATCCTCTTTCACTGACAGACACATCTTCCGATCGTCAGGACTCACTGTTTGCCACATGGATGACCTGATTGAAAGACAAACATCATGTCAATAGTTTGGATGCGGTAAGGCCACTGGTTAGTTAGTGGTAGTACTCCAGAGACTAGGTGGCCGAGAGACAAAAATGTAAAAGCTTTAAYGCTCTGGCTGCTTGTGAGTGACTTCCGAATACACTGTAAAAAAAAAATACAAAAAAAAGGTAAGGGAGATTAGCTGACATTTCATAAAACGACCTGTCAAAGACAATGGGTGTGATGACATCACAGTCACTTTGAGCTAAARCCATGTCACTTTCAGTACCAAAATCATTTGGGTTTGTGGATCATTATCACGTCAAGATATTCATGATTGAACGGTGATGTTGACAGTGTTATAGCTAATGTTATGTCCATTTCAGTTTTTTTATTTATAACACTGAAGATATCAATACAAAAGTGCCTTTTCAATAAAGTGTAATAGAATCAGAATTATTGGCCACAACATGTACATACTGAGGATTCATGAGGTAGTAACCTGGAATGCATTTCAATTAATTTCTTAAGAGTTAATTTGTGGAATTTCTTTCCTTCTTAATGTATTTGAGCCAATCAGTTGTGTTGTGACAAAGTAGGGGTGTTGTACAGAAGATAGCCCTGTTTGGTAAAAGACCAAGTCCATATTATCGCAAGAACAGCTCAAATAAGTAAAGAGAAACAACAGTCCATCATTAATTTAAGACATGAAGGTCAGTCAATACGGAAAATGTCAAGAACTTTGAAAGTTTCTTCAAGTGCAGTCGCAAAAACCATCAAGCGCTGTGATGAAACTTGCTCTCATGAGGACCTCCACAGGAAATGAAGACCCAGAGTTACCTCTGCTGCAGAGGATACGTTCATACGTTCATACCAGCCTCAGAAATTGCAGCCCAAATAAATGCTTCACAGAGTTCAGACACAACTCAACATCAACTGTTCAGAGGAGACTGTGAATCAGGCCTTCATGGTCAAACTGCTGCAAAGAAACTACTACGAAAGTACACCAATCAGAATAAGGGACTTTCTTGAGCCAAAAAACACAAGCAATGGACATTAGATGGTGGAAATTTGTCTTTAGTCCAAATTGGAGATTTTTGGCTCCAACCACCGTGTCTTTGTAAGACACAGAGTAGGTGAACGGATGATCTCCGCATGTGTATTTCCCCATGTAAAACATGGAAGAGGAGGTGTTATGGTGTAGGGGTGCTTTGCTGTTGACGATGTCTGTGATTTATTTAGAATTCTATGTACACTTAACCAGAATGGCTACCACAGCATTCTGCAGTGATACACCATCCCATCTGTTTTGCGCTTAGTGGGACTATCATTTGTTTTTCAAAAGGACAATGACCCAATACACCTCCAGGCTGTGTAAGGGCTATTCTACCAAGAACGAGAGTGATGGAGTGCTGCATCAGATGACCTGGCCTCCACAGTCACCCAACTTCAACCCAATTGAAATGGTTTGGGATGAGTCGGACCGCAGAGTGAAGGAAAAGCAGCCAACAAGTGCTCAGCATATGTGGGAACTCCTTCAAGATTGTTGGAAAAGCATTCCAGGTGAAGCTGGTTGAGAGAATGCCAAGAGTGTGCAAAGCTGTCATCAAGGCAAAGGGTGTCTATTTGAAGAATCTCAAATATAAAATATATGTTTGATTAGATTTTGTTACTACATGATTCCATATCTGTTATTTGAGTGTGTTGATGTCTTCGCTATTGTTTTACAATGTATAAAATAGTATAAATAAAATAAAAACCTTGAATGAGTAGGTGTTGTAAAACTTTTGACCGGTAGTGTATATATAAACAAAGTATGTAGACTATACTGTTGATACAGCAAAACAGAACAATTGCCCTTAATAGCGCCCTATTAGAAGGAGAAGCCCTGAGACGGTTCAGAACATTCAGGGCCGTCACAACACTGAGGAAGAATCTAAGAAACAAAGTTATCTATTGTGAATAGCTCGTTCATACTTATCGCTCCAGCCTCCCTTCCACTCTCCCCGGCCCCAGGGGTTGAAGAGGCGGATCAGATTCACTGGCCTGCCTTTGCTCATGATCTGTGGAAGAAACCAGAATGAACACCAGCTGTAATCTCAGAGCAGGAAATTAATCTGGGTCCCCGATGGGACAAACCAGCATCTTGACCATTGGACCAAGAGGAATTTCATAGCGGACCGAATGCTGGCACTAATTTAGACGTCTCAGGCAAGGCTGCCTCATCACAAGACCACGAGACCAACTCAAGTTCGCTACACAGGGATAGGGTAAATTGTTCATGGCAGAATTATACCACACTTCTTCTCCCACTTCCCTCCAGGTGGAACTAAAGTAAATAGTTGGCTCTATTCTGACAAAGCAAACAATGTTTTTTCTTGGCAATAAAGGAAAGAGAGCATATGGCCAAAAGATATCAGCTCCAAAGCATTTCTCTCAGATTGTTAGTTCCATACAGTACCTGTTTAACCCCTGTGACGGTGTAGGCATGACCCCTCACTAATCCGTTGGGTGCCACCGTGTTCGCTGATGTTTCCTACAGAACAATAGACACAGGTAATTATAGATATTATAAAGTGAAGTAATTGGACCGTAACAGAACAAAGGTTTCAGTCACAAAATAGGACACAATATGAACACAACCTTCATCTCTTTTGTGTTACGAGATGTTAAAGGACAAGTCTTGACTTCAACTACGCTTAATAACTCATATATCTTGACATCGGTGCATGATTCATGGTAACTTATCATATTCTCATATATCTTGACATCGGTGCATGATTCAGGGTAACTTATCATATNACATCGGTGCATGATTCATGGTAACTTATCATATATCTTGACATCGGTGCATGATTCATGGTAACTTATTATATATCTTGACATCGGTGCATGATTCATGGTAACTTATCATATATCTTGACATCGGTGCATGATTCATGGTAACTTATCACAACATTTCTGCTCTACTAACTGGTTTGTTTGAAGGCTCATCATGGTGTTTCAGGGGGTGGTAGTGCTGCTCACCCCTTGAGGTGTGTTACACCCCATCAGAGACTTGGATTGGACAGCTCTGAACAGCAGGTCCCACAGATTTGATGGAGCGTCGGTGAGCTTGAATGTGATGTGAACCCCTCCGGTGAAGTCCATCATAGCCTCTGAAGGGGTCCCTAAATTCATGTCTGCGTAGGAGCCACACACCCTGCCAGAAGAAGACAGGTCATTAAGTCCTACATCGAGGAGGTGTTAAACTGTTTTATAACCAACTGATGTGGCTCACATACTTGGCATAGGCTTTCTCCAKCAAGGCGGGCCAAAACTCATTGGGAGTTGTTGAATGAACAAAAATGAGTCTGCCGTCAACTGTTGGYAGCTTGTCATCGATCACAACGTCCACCCACTTCCCAAACCTCCAGAACTGAAAGATRGGAGGAGAGGACAMTGATTCCTACAGAGACTATTCTCTACATGRCTAGAGGAAGGCACAGCCTAAGCAGTCATCATTCATTACAATTCAAGAGTTCTCAATACAGCTCAGAAGCTTTTCATTACAATGTATTCTGTGTCAATACATTACATCCTCAAAGGATGATGGTTATTTTAATAAGTTAGTTAGCCCGAGGTAATTTACCCAATGATTCCTACAGAGACTACATGACTAGAGGAAGGCGTAGCCTAAATATAGAGAGTCGTTCATGGTAATTGAATTGTTCTCAATACCACTGAGAACATTTTCAATACATTAATAATCCTTTAAGAATGACAGTTATTGCAATAGGTCAACGCATTTCTCACAAAGATAATGTACTGTGCCTGAGGTAATTTACCCTGAAGTGGAATATTCCRCAGTAATCCTCTTTAAAGCTTTGCTTTAGGGGTACTACTTGTTCCAGGATGTCCTTCTGGAACGTCAAAGCCCCAATGGAAGCAAGAAACCAGCAATCTCCTAAAAAATGACAAGTTTATGAAGATCATGACATTTGTAATGCAAAGGGCATGGTGTGGTGGGAGCATGGTGTGGTGTGAAGCATGGTGTGCGGTGGGAGCAGTGTGGAGTGTGTTGGTGGGGCAGGGCATGTGGTGGGAGGCATGGTGTGTGGGGCATGTGTGGTGGGGGCATGGGCTGTGGTTTGACGGCTTGCTTACAACCAAATCCATTTACCAACCATTCCTTGCCCAAAGTCCGCAAACCTTGAAAGGTCTCCATCAAGGATAAAAATCTGAGATCGGTACCATTTTCTGAAGAGTGAATGCACACATTACACCTACTATTAATGTTTATCATTTCTATTCATAATTACACATTAAAATCAGTTAATACTTTGTGTTGTAATGTGTGCAGATCTGGATGATGTCATACCGCTGGTCTCAACCACACCACTCTGCCCATGTCATCAGGGGAAAGTAGCCCATCACCAATGGAGTTATGGTCTGGGGGGAACATCTCATCGATGTACCTCACTCCCCTGGCCAAACAGTATTGCGTCAGCTGCTGGAAGTCTTGGTTGCTGTGTTTCTCTGGGTTGGCAAGACTCCCAACTCCCTCTTTCTTGTGRCGCTCCTGCATTATACTCATACACACACCGGGAGGAGGCATTGTTGTACTGTATGCAGGATCTGTTAGCAGGGTGAAATKAAGAAATACTCAGATTTCATAGGTGGAGCCTAAATATAAATCACATTATTAAGTGTTGATGACAATTAACAATATAACAGCTATTCAAAACAACTATGCAACACTATTAAAAAGTCTGTCCTTCAGCATATCGTAGGATCCCTAGTTTTGCAAAAGTGTCTTTACAGAATTTGCTTCATATTTTTTTTTATATCTTATTCAAGCAAAAAATATTAACATCCAAATCAAAAACGCAATTGAAAGTGATGAAACACGGCAGCACATGTAGAAAATATATAAAGGTGGGTACAGCAAGTTCATCAGTGTAATTAAAAGTCCAGGACTCCTGGACTCCTTGAACACACTAAAAATGGTTTCAGGGAAGTCAATGTTGAAAATTGACAAATTACATCTGACAACCATTAAATGWTGGCTATTTCATTTTGGCTTTGACTCTTGATTCCAAATGTTACCCACATTATCCTTTATCACGCTATCTAGATTAAGTAAATTTGGTCTTTAATCAATTACAATTGACTCAATAATTGCAAATGGAAACATGATCACGTCTGATGCATAACAAAGCAGTAGTGAGATATACTACGGTATGGAAAATCTTACTCCACCAGGGACATTGATTAAAGTTTCTTACCTCAGAATATCACTACTTTAACCAGGATTTTCATCTTCTGTAAACCGATTCAAGTAATAGTCTTCTTATATACTTGATTGCTGCCGTATTGCACTGTACAGCAGGCTATGACGTAATGTGTGGACAGGCACCACCCACAGTACACACACACATTGTTTTGGCTGTGAGCCGTGTCCCTTATCACCACAGCTTGCCATTGGTTAGGCTATTCTAATGGAAAATCTTGTGTAATTATGGAATCTCTGAGTTAAATGCCATTGTCTCTAATCAGTATTCTCTGGACGTGAACATACTGAAGACCATTCTGTCAGACCGCCTGAAGTGAGTATACAGTATCTGACCTGTTTAGTAATACGTCATTGTTTTATAGTTGCTGTGTTAAAGGACCACATATGTACTTTGGTGTAAGGAACTCCCATGTACTTTGGTTAAGAACTCCATGTACTTTGGTTTAAGGAACTCCCATGTACTTTGGTTTAAGGACTCCCATGTACTTTGGTTTAAGGAAACTCCCATGTACTTTGGTTTAAGGAACTAACTTGACAGTCCCCCAAAACGGCCAAGAATTACTTAAAAAATATGCTTTCATGATATATTATTGATTTCTCACCATTTTATTTGTAAAAAAAAAGCATTTAAACATCCTCTATCGAATAAACTTGTATTTGCCTCCCTCTGGTGGGGGCTGCATCATTACATCCGTTTATTTCACGTCACTTCAACGTTACGTCACAGGGGCGTCCTTGGAAAAACATTTATCCAGCTCGACTGCTTCATGGCACAGACATGGCAAGTACCACAGAGCTGCCCTCACGCCGTCTGAGTGGTCGGCTGCCCTCACCCGTCTGAGTGGTGCGGCTGCCCTCACCCGTCTGAGCGGTCGGCTGTGAATCTGCCCTCACCCGTTATATACTTACTGTACAACTGATTGGTGTGGTTCTGTCCTCTATAGTGCTGTCTGGTTAGAACGTGATTGTTGAGGCCATCCAACGGTACTCTTGATAGTCTCACACCACACACACAGACACACACACGACACACACACACCACACACACACCACACACGACAGACAGACAGACAGAACAGGGACAGACAGACAGACAGCAACAGACAGACAGACAGCCGACAGACAGACAGACAGACAGACAGACAGACAGACAGACAGACAGACAGACAGACAGACAGACAGACAGACAGACACACACACACACACACAGCTGTGTTTGGTCATCTGAAAGAGACTTGGAATCTTATTGTTGTGGGTCTATAAGACAATGATATTCACACATGTAAACAGTATTAGTTAAGGGTTATAACTATAAAATATACATACAGAACAAGTTTGGACTCACCTATTCATTCAAGGGTTTTTCTTTATTTTTTGTTTTCTACATTGTAGAATAAAAATGAAGACAACAAAACTATGAAATAACACTTATGGAATCATGTAGTAACCAAAAAAGATATGTTATATTTGAGATTTTTCAAAGTAGCCACCCGTTTGCCTTGATGACAATTTTGCACACTCTTGGCATTCTCTCAACCAGCTTCAYGAGGAATGCTTTTCCAACAGTCTTGAAGGAGTTCCCACATATGCTGAGCACTTGTTGGCTGCTTTTCCTTGACTCTGTGGTCCAACTCATCCCAAACAATCTCAATTGGGTTGAGGTTGGGTGATTGTGGAGGCCAGGYCATCTRAYGCAGCAYCATCACTCTCCTTCTTGGAGACTTTTGACTGGTACTGTATACGTACATGAATAAATGACAAATGGCATTTTACTTACACCATGTCTATAACGGGCTATAAAAACATCCTCGATTTAAACTTAAACATTCACTTCTTGGAGAGAGAAAGAAACACTTATTACTTGGATTGATAAAGGCTCAATGTTTATGGCATCCTCTCACTCCAGCCTTGTGTGAGAATCTGCCAGGCTGAGACCTTATCAGATGTGGCCTGGTGCCACAGGGTCGTAAATTACTCTGTGCTTGAGCAAGCTCCAAGAACTGTCTGGGAGGACTCTAGAGAGGAGAGGAGCAGAATGGCTTTTTTATTTTACACTATGTCCAAAAGGCTCCTTAACAGCTTCTACCCCCAAAGCCATAAGACTGCTGAACAGTCAATCTAATGGCTACCTGGACTATTTGCATTGACTTCCCCCCCACACACACTTTTTTACGCTGCTGCTACTCACTGTCTATTTTATATGCATAGTCACTTTACCCCTACCTACATACTGTATACTGTACATATTACCTCAATGACCTCTATTACCTCAATTACCTCTGCTAACCTGTACCCCCGCACATTGACTCCTGTATATAGCCTCGTTATTGCTATTTTACATTTTCTTAACTCTTATTTTTCTTAAAACTGCATTGTTGTTTAAGGTCTTGTAAGTACACTACCGTTCAAAAGTTTGTGGTGACTTAGAAATGTCCTTGTGTCACGTTCTGACCTTTATTTTTCTTTGTTTTGTCTTTATTTAGTATGGTCAGGGCGTGAGTTGGGGTGGGCAGTCTATGTTATTTGTTTCTATGTTTAGGTTTGTTCATTTAGCCTGATATGGTTCTCAATCAGAGGCAGGTGTTTTGCATTGTCTCTGATTGGGAGCCATATTTAGGATGCCTGTTTTCACTGTTGGTTTGTGGGTGTTTGTCTTCCGTGTCAGTGTTTGTTGCCACACGGGACTGTTWCGGTTAGTTCTTTTGTTATTTTGTATTGTATTGTGTCTTGTTTTCGTGGATTATRTTAAAWCATGGAAACTTACCACTCTGCGTATTGGTCCTCCGATCCTTCTCGCCTCTCCTCGTCAGATGAGGAGGAAGAGATAGACAGCCGTTACACCTTGTTTTTGAAAGAAAAGCTAATTTTTTCATCCATTAAAATAACATCAAATTGATCAGAATTACAGTGTAGACATTATAATGTTGTAAATGACTATTATAGCTGGAAATGGCAAGATTTTTTATGGAATATCTACATAGGCGTGTACAGAGGCCATTATCAGCAACCATCACTCCTGTGTTCCAATGGCACGTTTTGTTAGCTAATCCAAGTTTATCATTTTAAAAGGCTAAATTATCATTAGAAAACCCTTTTGCAATTATGTTAGCACAGCTGAAAACTGTTGTTCTGATTAAAGAAGCAATACAACTGGCCTTCTTTAGACTAGTTGAGTATCTGGAGCATCAGCATTTGTGGATTTGATTACAGGCTCAAAATGGCCAGAAACAAAGACCTTTCTTCTGAAACTCGTCAGTCTATTCTTGTTCCGAGAAATGAAGGCTGTTCCATGTGAGAAATTGCCAAGAAACTGAGATCTCGTACAACTCTGTGTACTACTCCCTTCACAGAACAATGCAAACTGGCTCTTACCAGAATAGAAAGAGGAGTGGGAGGCCCCGGTGCACAACTGAACAAGAGGACAAGTAAGTTCCGTAGTGAATATTTTGACTCCACGAACAGATATGAATAGCAGAGAAGTAGACCAAACTTGTTGAGGTAGTGGTCAAAACGGAAGTTGTTCGCAAAAATGTTACAGAAAACGGTGTTGATGCGGATACWTAAACTGCTGTTACGTTTTATCTGAATATACATTTTTTTGCTTTTTGTCTAAGTTTTTGCAAAGTGGAAAAATTTGCTGCATGATTTCTCTAAGAGAATGACAGTTGAAAGTGATGATGTTACAATGGGGATCTTTAGAATATTGATGAAATGCAATGAAAGTGGATTTAGGCCACTTAATAACGTAAAAAAGTTTAACACAGACCATTCCGGACGTTTTGAATTTCAAGCTTTTGCTTCGCAAGCCSCACAATTAATCTTATTGGTACATGACTGTTCAGTCTGTTGAATATCCCATCAGTGAAAATATGGATTTCTTGGCTGAATGAGGGTTTTATTAAACCTTCAAAAGGGACACACACACACACACAATAAAGGAAGTTTATCAAATAAAGTAATTGACAGGAAAAGTAATTTACTACATCAATTATAGTCACAGCCGCTCCCCTTCATTTGTGTAACAGGGTGAATGGAATGGAGAAATGGTTTACAATAGGCAGAGTAGGGATCAACAGGCGGCATGTGTCCCATAGGGAAACCTATTCCCTATAACGTTTCCCTGTTTAATGCACTACTTCTGACCAGAGCTCTAAATTAGTGTACTATGTACATGGAATAGGGCCCCATTTGGGAMACATTTCAACGGTTGATGAAGCCACCTGAAATCAATGGCTGCGTACCAATTGTCCATCCCTCTCCTCGTGGATATCCAAGCATTAGATAGGTGTAAGCATTGTCTTGAGCTATTTTATACCGTGGTTAAATCCCTGAGATGAGAAGAAATGTGTAAGTCCACACTTTGGGAGAAGGACAATGGATATACAGCCAATGTTAATGGTCACACACCATTGAGTCAATAGTAAAAAAAAAGAAAAAAAGGGGTATTCTCTCAAAGGGCAAATAGCTGACATGTTGTTGCAGTAGTAGGTAGGATAACAGATCAAGAGCTGTATAAATACATTTTCCAGAGAAATTATACAAACAGCGCCACACTGAGGCAGAAAACGGAATGTTCTATTCTCAGAAAGGCCCATCTTTTCAAACAAAACACCATTTATTTCTCTCTGTGTGTATTTCTAATATATTCCAAACACTGCCGCTAACTAGATGATCCCAATAATGTAGGTAGTAAATTATGCCCGCTTGTATGATCTRTTGCGTATTGCGAACTGTCTAGAATACTTGTTGTTTCTCTGTTTACTATTCAAAATATTGTACTTATTAAGTCAACTACGAAATTAACGGGTCTCAAATATATTAGCATGACTAGGCTACACAGAACCACGGTGGACCCATTGTAAAATTAGAGTTTATTTTTCTCCTATTAAAACTGTCCCAGTGCAAAATGTCAAGCTCTGCCCAATAGGGCGTCGTTTATGGAGCGCTCTGAAGTAAACGGTCCTTTCATCATATGGCTCTATTATCTCACCACACCGGAACTGGTGCGCCATTATTCCTTATGTCATTAGTCAACTACTGCTTTAGACTGCCTACTATCTGTGACGATAATATTCATAGTTATGCTGCCATATCGTAGCGAGAGTTGCGGGGGAAAAAATGACTTATATTTGCAATGACAATGASAAAATAATCGCCATTTTCACTGCCTGGATGTGTCTTGCTTGTGTTTGATATAAGTAGCCTTGCACGAGCTGTGGCGTGCGCGATCCAGACGGGCTTGTAGGAGCGGCTCATGTTTGATACGCTTGCCAAAATATACTGTTTACAACTAAATGTGTATGGACATGTCGATKATGTCTTTTGTGTAGGCTACAACATGAAACAATAACATGAAATCGCACTTGAGGCATGGAACGCGTAGTTCGAACATGAAGGTTATTTATTTAGCGTAGACTAGATGAGCACTAAAAATAAGCTATGTAAGGTAGCAGACACATAAACAAATATCATGCACATGCGCACAAACCCCCATTACAATAGCCACGGCAAATCAGTTTCCAGAAAATCCGCAAACGTAGCCGCTCGGTACTAATTAATGATCTACTTAAACACGGACAGATTTTGGGCAGAGTGAACACTCGTTTTGCCTCTCGCTCTCTGGTTTCGAGCAACAAAGCACAAGCAGGGATCATTTGTTTAAAGTCTGTTGTCAAAGCTTGTATCCATTTAGAAACTCCTTGAATGACATCATAATCATTTAAATAGCATGCAACCTTGTTTTATGAATACAAGGCAATACAATGAAGGTGTTATAAAGAGTAGAACAAGGAGTTTTTTTTCCCCTTTAGTTTTTATTCGCATTTCTAATCCAATACTTGTGTAGACAATAGAACACGGGCCCCATTGTGTCAAACCATCATAGGAGAAGTTGTGTGGCTGCTTTTCTATTTAACAAAAAAACAAAAAAACTAATATAAAACACAACAATCAATATATCACCACGGTTACATGCATAATGAAAGGTAGTAGACATTCTAAATATGCAGAGAATACACTACTAGGCAAAGATAAAAACAAATATAGAATCCAAYGGATGTTAGTTGCTGGTATAGAAAAAAAGGTTTGAGTTTTGAATAGTTAATAGTCTAGTTATTCTGTGTTTTTTGTTGTTGCACTAACACATCTGTTTCAAATAAACAGGTGRTCCTCAGTCTGGACCACCGTCAGTCTAATCAGTTGTGTTAGTGCAGGGCTGGACCAAAAGCCGGCACACCTACAGTAGTGGGCTCGCAAGTGGGCTCCCGAGTGGCACAGTGGTTTAAGGCACTACAGACACCCTGGTTCGAATCYAGGCTGTATCACAACCGGTTGTGATAGGGAGTCCAATAGGGCGCCACTCAATTGGCCCAGCCTCATCCAGGTTTGGCCGGTGTAGGCTGTCATTGTAAATAAGAATTTGTTCTTAACTGACTTGCCTAATTAAAAAAAGGTTACATGTATATATATATATATATATATATATATATATATATATATATATATATATATATTTTTTTAAGTAGCTCTCCAGAACTATTAGAGATGGAGACCACTGCTCTATACATATACAGTTAGGAACTTAATAACCCTTACAGAATACCCAGAAACAAAAACACAAACTACCACATTAGCAAATATTAAATATAATGTACCAGAATGTGTACCAGAATGTAACCCATTATGTTTTAAAGCCTATGAGCGCATCAATTTCAAGAGTACAGTCACTTACTAAGCACCCGATCTTGAGTGCTCTCTTTGAACTGCAGGAGGCTTCACATCTCAAAAGTGCAACAAATCCCCCTGAAACTGCTGCAGCACAAAGGAATGGTTTGTCCAGCAAAGCACCACCTTAGCACGCTTTCCCCCCCCCCAAATCTCACGATTCCAACTGCAGTCTTCTGTCCGTCCAAGTTGGTCTGCAGTTTATGTATACATAGAGATGTACATCCACTGGAAGAAAATAAAAAAAAATAGAGAAACATCATGTAGTGTATATTAGTACAGTGTATATTAGTATACATGTAGTGTATATTAGTACAGTGTATATTAGTATACATGTAGTGTATATTAGTACAGTGGTATATTGTATACATGTACGTGTATAGTTAGTGCAGTGTATATTAGTATAACATGTATGTGATAATTAAAGTACAGTGTATATTAGTATCACTGTAGTGTATCTTAGTACAGTGTATTTAGTATACATGTAGTGTATATTAGTACAGTGTATATTAGTATACATGTAGTGTATATTAGTAGCAGTGTATATTAGTATACATGTAGTGTATATTAGTACGAGTGTATATTAGTATACATGTAGTGTATATTAGTCAGTGTATATTAGTATACATGTAGTGTATTTAGTACAGTGTATATTAGTATCATGTGTGTATATTAGTGCAGTGTATATTAGTATACATGTAGTGTATATTAGTACAGTGTATATTATAGTATACATGTAGTGTATATTAGTACAGTGTATATTAGTATACATGTGTGTATATTAGTAAGTGTATATTAGTATACATGTAGTGTATATTAGTACAGTTATATTAGTATACATGTAGTGTATATTAGTAGCAGTGTATATTAAGTATACATGTAGTGTATATTAGTACAGTGTATATTAGTATACATGTAGTGTATATTGTACAGTGTATATTAGTATACATGTAGTGTATATTAGTGCAGTGTAATTTAGTATACATGTAGTGTATATTAGTACAGTGTATATTAGTATACATGTAGTGTATATTAGTAACAGTGTATATTAGTATACATGTAGTGTATATGAGTACAGTGTATATTAGTATACATGTATGTGTATTAGTACAGTGTATATTAGTATACATGTAGTGTTATTAGTACAGTGTAATATTGTTACATGTAGTGTATATTAGTGAGTGTATATTAGTATACATGTAGTGTATATTAGTACAGTGTATATTAGTATACATGTAGTGTTATAGTGCAGTGTATATTTAGTATACATGTAGTGTATATTAGTATCATGTGTATATTAGTATACATGTAGTGTATATTAGACAGTGTATATTAGTATAACATGTAGTGTATATTAGTAGCAGTGTATATTAGTATACATGTAGTGTATATTAGTACAGTTGTATATTAGTATACATGTAGTGTATATTAGTACAGTGTATATTAGTATACATTAGTGTATATTAGGCAGTGTATTTAGTATACATGTAGTGTATATTAGTACAGTGTATATTAGTATACAGGTAGTGTATATAGTAGAGTGTATATAGTATATGTGTGTTTTAGTAGCAGTGTATATTAGTATACATGTAGTGTATATTAGTACAGTGTATATTGTATACATGTAGTGTATATTAGTCAGTGTATATTGGTATACATGTAGTGTATATTAGTACAGTGTATATTAGTATACATGTAGTGTATATTAGTGCAGTGTATATTAGTATACATGTAGTGGTATATTAGTACAGTGTATATTAGTATACATGTAGTGTATATTAGTCAGTGTATATTGTATACATTGTAGTGTATATTAGTACGTGTATATTGTACATGTAGTGTATATTAGTACAGTGTATATTAGTATACATGTAGTGTATATTAGTACAGTGTATATTAGTATACATGTAGTGTATATTAGTAGCAGTGTATATTAGTATACATGTAGTGTATATTAGTACAGTGTATATAGTATACATGTAGTGTATTATTAGTGTATATAATAGTATCAAGTTGGGTTTGACCTCTGAGTGGACCTCTTCCAACAAGAAATGTCCCCAAATGAATGCAATAAACATTAGACGTTATTCTCCGTTGTTCTTGACAACTGGAAAGATGTGCCATCTCATACGTTGGCATACAGTCAAAGGTTCAAAACGTACTGTAGACTGCAGTTGAAAACCCCTGGTGATGAGTAACTTTATGAACTGTTATTACCTCATTCTCTTGAAGAGATATGACCCCTCCATCATTGAGTTGTCGAAAATGTCTGTTGAGAAAGGCATGAATTACATTATTTACAATGTAGACAAACACAGTACCGTGGCTTCAAACCCTCATCTAGTACAGGGTGAACCTCATTATGTCTGCCGTGCCACTCACAGGTTTCCTCATTATGTCTGCCGTGCCACTCACAGGGTGAACCTAATTCGTTTTCTAGATCAGGTTTTTCCAAACCGGTCGTGCCCCCCCCCCCCCCCCCCCCCCCCCCCCGTGCACGTTTTAGATTTTGCCATAGCATTCACAGCTTATTGAAATAATTCAAGCTTGAATATAGGTTGATTATTGAAATAAGCTGTGTAGTGCTATGGAAAACGTCCACCAACGGACAGACGGGGCGACCCTGATCTAGCAAATTAACTAGGATCACCCTGTGAGTGGCACGGCAGACATAATGAGGAAACCCTGTGAGTGCCACGGCAGACATAATGAGGACACTGTGAGTGGCACGGCCAGACATAATGAGGCACTGTGAGTGCCACGACGGACGTAATGAGGAACGTGTCTTGTGTGCATGCACAAAGATGTATTGTGAACTATTCATTTTTGTGGACTTACTGGCCATGCAGTTCATGCGTAGAACGAGGCTGATGAAACTCTCCAGGCTGATGTTTCCAGAAGATCCACCGTAGCGCAGAGCCATCAGGTTTAACATGTCATCACCACCCTGATCCCTGGGAGGAGAGGCAGACTGGGTTCACATCTTACACCTTTAGTTCACTGGGTAAGATGTATTACGCATCAGCTGTCATGAAAATGGACTAATGTTTAGTCTTACCCTAATAGTAGAGGTATCTGCAGTGAGTGAAATTATGATGGGTGTTGTGACAGGAACTTATTGAATTAAATGCCACAAGTGTGGAAGGTTCAAAATACAAAACTAGCCCCTGTAAAAATACAGATGTTGTTGATCATGCCAGACAATGGGCCAAATTGTGCTCAGCGTTCAACACCGTAGTGCCCTCAAAGCTCATTAATAAGCTAAGGACCCTTGGACTAAACACCTCCCTCTGCACCTGGATCTGGACTTCCTGACGGGCCGCCCCTAGGTGGTTAGGGTAGGTACAAAACATGCGCCACGCTGATCCTCAACACGGGCCCCTCAGGGGTGTGTGCTCAGTCCCCTCTGTACTCCCTGTTCACTCATGACTGCACGGCAGGCACGACTCCCACACCATCATTAAGTTTGCCGATGACACAATAGTGGTAGGCCTGATCACCGACAATGATGAGACAGCCTATAGTGAGGAGGTCAGAGACCTGGCCGTGTGGTGAAGGACAACAACCTCTCCTCAACGTCGTGAAGAGGGCATGACAAAACTATTCCCCCACAGGAGACTGAAAGATTTGCCATGGTCCTCAGATCCTCAAAAGGTTTCTACAGCTGCAGCATCGAGAGCATCCTGACTGGTTGCATACTGCCTGGTATGGCAACTGCTCGGCCTCCGACCGCAAGGCACTATGGAGGGTAGTGCGAACGACCCAGTACATCACTGGGCCAGGCTTCCTGTCATCCAGGACCTCTATACCAGGCGGTGTCATAGGAGAGCCCTAGTAATTGTCAAAGACTCTAGCTACCCTAGTCATAGACTGTTCTCTCTGCCACCGCACGGCAAGCACCAAGTCTAGGTCCAAGAGGATTCTAAACGGCTTATACCCCAAGCCATAAGAATCCTGAACATCTAATCAAATGGCTACCCAGACTATTTGCATTGCCCCCCCCCCCCTTTTACACCGCTGCTACTCTCTGTTGTTATCATCTATGCATAGTCACTTTATAACTCTACCTACATGTACATATTACCTCAACTAACCGTACATTGACTCTGTACCGGTACCCCCTGTATATAAATCTCACTATTGTTATTTTACGGCTGCTCTTTAATTATTTGTTACTTTTATTTCTTATTCATATATATATTATTTTAAACTGCATTGTTGGTTAGGGGTTCGTAAGAAAGCATTTCACTGTAAGGTGAATTCGTTGTATTCGGCGCTTGTGACAATTTGATTTGATTTGAAATTGTGACTTTAGAGTGGCTATAGCCAGTTACAGTACGTGGCTAGCTCAAGCCGTCTACCTCGTCTGCACAGGAAAATTCCACTTCCTCAAATAACATCTAAGCTTCTAAATTATTATGGGAAGAAATTCTCAGCAAAAAGCTTCAAAACCATCATCAGTCTTAAGGGCCTAAAATCTGTTCATTCTGTGTGAAACGAGAGGCTTCAAACCTACTACACATGGTTCTGAGAGAGCAAGAGAGAGATGTAATGTAATGTAATGTTTACTGTTAATTTGTATTGTTTATTTCACTTTTGTGTATTATCTACCTCACTTGCTTTGGCAATGTTAACACATGTTTCCCTTGCCAATAAAGCCCCTTGAATTGAATTGAATTGAATTGAGAGAGAATTTATGCAGTTTGATGGAGTCAAGACAGGTACTATGTAATCATATGTGATGGTAAATAACCTAGCTATGGCAGCTATTAATCTACTATAATGCGAGTCAGCTTGGTTGGTTGCTGTCTCTCCCTCTCTCCCTTCTCCCTGCACCAGTGTCACTCGCTCACACTCGCATTATCCTACACACACATCACGGCCTCTGCTAGAGCTAACCTCTCTCTACCTCCTCTCCCTGGCGCTWTATCAGCTCCGGTTAATAAAGTAGCTTAAAAATTGACATTTCTACTGCTTCCCTCACTCGGMTCGGACCGGGTCTGGATCTGACCAGGTCTGTACGGAACTGGTCTAGTTGTCCTTAGGTCCGTTTGGAATGGGTCTCTATGTTTTAAAAAAATGGATGGGAAAGCCCCAGGTCCATTTCAGAACAGGTCCAACTTTTTGGACCTGTGAAGGCCTCTAGTTGGAGTTACTGTATAGCCCATCCCATCTGTTTGGTTTATTTCAAATTTAAGGACTGACTGCTAACCTGATTATCCTAACTCAGACTTGTGCATAAATCATGCACTGATGTTAAGTTTTCCTGATTTTACATTTTAGGCCCTAAAGTCTTTTTTGGTTTGTTTGTTTGTCATGTCGAAAGTTACCTGAAGCCATGATTGCGTTCCTCAGTTCACTCAACGACAACATTCCAGAACGGTCTACATCTGTGCGGAAGAAGATGTCCTGGATGATGTAAGAAAATAATAATACTTTCAGGTAAATTGTACTTGGAAAATTTGAATWTTATAATAATAATAATAATATATTTATAACTCGATACAGGTTTTGCCACAGACCTGCTAATTAATTTACCTTGTACMCGGTAACTTTTCTCCATAGACGTAGAAATTCAGCAACRTTCAGTTTTCCAGTGATTGATGTCTGGAGAAGGAATGGTTAAGGAAATCTACAAAGGCARAATAYAACATTTTAGATACAACTCTMCCAGAGAGTGCCCTTAGATCATGGGAAAAGGCTGCACTTGACCGTTGCACTTGAATCATTCTCACGGTGAAAGGCTAGGCCCACTACGCTATGAAACCACACACTATTGCAGAGACTTTGAKATTACCGTCTGCAAATTATATGGTGAAAAAATGTGTAGGGAGGCAGAGGCACAGAAACTCACATCAATACCTTTGTCAGATAACTACACAATCGAGACCATCCTGACTGGTTGCATCACTGCCTGGTATGGCAACGGCTCGGCATCTGACCGTAAGGCGCTACAGAGGGTAGTGCGTACTGCCCAGTACATCACTGGGGCCAAGCTTCCTGCCATCCAGGACCTATATAATAGGCGGTGTCAGAGGAAAGCCCATAAAATTGTCAGAGACTCCAGTCACCCAAGTCATAGACTGTTTTCTTTGCTACCGCACGGCAAGCGGTACCGGAGCGCCAAGACTAGGACAAAAGGCTCCTTAACAGCTTCTACCCCCAAGCCATAAGACTGCTGAACAATTAATCAAATGGCCACCAGACTATTTACATTGACATTTACATTTTACATTTAAGTCATTTAGCAGACGCTCTTATCCAGAGCGACTTACAAATTGGTGCATTCACCCCCTCCATTTGTTTTTTACACTGCTGCTACTCACTGGTTATTATCTATGCATAGTCACTTCACCCCTACCTACATGTATAAATTACCTCAACTAACCTGTACCCTCCCACACTGACTCGGTACCGGTACCCTCTGTATAAAGCCTCGTTGTTGTTATGTTATTGTGTTACTTTTTATTATTTTAMATTTTTTACTTTAGTTTATTTGGTAAATATTTTCCTCTTGAACTGCACTGTTGGTTAAGGGCTTGTAAGTAAGAATTTCACGGTAAGGTCTACACTTGTTGTATTCGGCGCATGTGACAAATAAAGTTTGATTTGATAAAAATGTTTTATTTGATCTATGGCGGGAACGGCAAGCAGGCCTCTGCACTCTAGTTATGAATGTGTCTCCCTCCGCCATATGGATGCATTATATGACACACCGAGAGCAACTGGCATCCAAAAGAGTTGAGCACATTACTCTGAGATGTASTGCAGCAGGTAACTTCGATTGTAAACTACATCAAACCACATCCRGTATGCTATTCCTGTTCACAACACTATGTGGWGATATGGGATCAGAGCATGACAGAAATATTTGGAAAATGAACAAACTGAAATCAAGCATGCAGGGGAAATACAAAAACATATCAATCAAATGTACTTATAAARMCYTTTTTACAATCAACAGATGTCACAAAGTGCTTATACAGAAACCCAGCCTAAAACCCCAAACGGCAAGCAATGCAGATGTAGAAGCAGTGTGGATCGGAAAGATTCCCAAGAAAGGCAGGAACCTAGGAAGAGACCTATAGAGGAACCAGGCTCTGAGGGGTGGCCAGGCCTCTTCTGGCTGTGCTGGGTGGAGATTATAACAGTACATGGCCATTAAGGCCAKATGAGTGACCGAATCATTGGATTCAGAGGAAATAATTCTTATTGGAGAGAGCATCTTTCAAAAGCGAACCTTCCCTCAGCTGTGCATGTTTCTAACATAAACAGCATCAGTAAATTGTCCCACACCAGTGATGACTGCTCACCTCCAACGCTTGGAAGAGCACTTTGGGACCTACTTCCCAATCCGTTTGACTGTGACTCTGGCTCAGTTGACAAGACGGTAGGTGAAATCAAACAGCTGATCGAGCTGTCATGTGACCAAATGCATTCACGGCAGTGGCGGTCAGTGCCATTTAAGATGAGGGAGGAAGCTATTTTTCATATGAGCATATTGGATGACTGTCATTCATATTCCATTCACCCAGTTCAATGTAACATCGATAGGTTTAGGCTACTACATGATACTCTAATGTTCCCTGTACCCATCATGAGGTTGCTACAACCTAGCCTATGAATGAAAGTTTACAACGTAGGTGCACACAGGTCAAGATATAAAAGTGAATAATCAAGGTGACAGACAGTGACACATTCAATACCACCTTACACACGCTTGCCTGGATCTAGCTGATCTAGGGTGTAATCATTAGGGAGTAATAATCATTAGTGAGCAAATTAAAGTTTCTATTGGACAAATTCAGGTATGTTTATCCCCATTTTCTTCCGCTTGCTTCCGTTTAAGAAAAGTTTTTCAACAGAATCGGTGGAATGAATACACCCCGATCAAAATATAAGTTAACATTGTCAGTTAATGAAATAAAACATTTTTGCATTGATGGGGTCGTGAGAATTTTCAGATATCAAAATGAGGKAGTGGGCCAAACACATTTGGTAACCCCTGGGTTAAGGGAATATCCCAAGGGCAGATTAAAAAACGGTTGACATTTTGACATGTAGTGGGATAACGCTGTTTGTTTGTGGTCTGTTTTATGTTGGTGTAACTTTATTTGTGGTATTTTCCCTTTCCCAATTCAGATTGYTGGGTTTGTAAACTGGTTTTCAGATTACATGAAGATGAAAAATTAAACTAATTCTCTCTCTCTCTCTAGTCAATACCATAGAGACTCMTACATTCATTCACAKATTTTACTGCTACATGGRAGTKTTGAACAATGTACTCTTGTAAAGTMCTGTTCAAGGTGTTTYAYRACAGAAAACATCATGGGAGACTGTYACTAAGCTCATGAAGGATACATCCATTAATGCCACYATGCTGCGACAGGACTCCAAGCTGAAGCCTTGTGTTTYCTTTGTATTTCCTGTRTAAMATGGGAAAAGATGGCACATTAGAAAACCATACAGATCTTATTTAAACAATTCTCTGTGTACAAACTCCTGATTTTATTCAGAACGAGTGGTGGGCACCAATATCGATCATTCGATATGATATCGATATGAGCAAGGCATAACGTGATATCTGTTAATAACCTACATTATGTAAAAGAAAAATACATGACTGTTCCTGCATGCATTAAACCTTCTCACGTGCTCTCAATTTATAGTGGACTTCACTGTCTGCTGATGGGCTATCAACGGGCTTCCTATTGGTTGGGTAGTTTAGACACCCAGAACATTCACACCTGGCCCATGGGCAATCAGCAAGCAGTTGTCTGAACTTCATAAAGCTGTGGAAGTTGCATTGTTATTTATTCAAACCGTTAAGATATTGATTTTGGTTCGAAAAAATGCTACTGATATCGATATAGATTTTCTATATCAGTGCCCAACACTATAAATTACAATATATTTTCTCTTTACATACCTTGGATCAGATTTTCATTCAGACAGCTCTGAAGCTGTTCAGCATTCACCACCTCAAACTTTTTAGTAAAAAGAAAATGATACTGTTATTTTWTTTTTTTATGATTAGTTAAAAACAATGGGGCCATACTTGCGAAAATTATAAAAAAGTTTAAACTTTAGTTCAAGTTTAAGAATCAGCTAATTAAAATCGTCGACGTAGTTCAAAGGCTATATGTTAGCTGTTCCCATTTCATGATCTGGCACATTTAGCCGTATGCTAATCTCGCCAGGTGGGAGTGATTATTTCCTGTAACAAATTCCGCGTCAACCTTTCAAAGATCTTAAAAGGGACAATGCAGCAGTTTTTTTCTCTCAATATCAAATCATTTCTGTGTAACAATTAAGTACCTTACTGTGATTGTTTTAAATTAAAATGGTCAAAAAGAAACAAAAATTGCTTTTTTAGCAAATATCAATTTCTCAAGCAAGAATTTTGCTAGGACTGTCTGAGTGGGGAGGGGAAAACTAAAAAACTAGCTATTATTGGCAGAGAGGTTTGGAAGTCTCATTCTTATTGGTCTATTAACTAATTTACCGGCTGGTGATGTCAATATAGGCCAAAACTCCATCCCACCAAAAACAGGCAAACATTTCAGGTAGCCGTTTTAAACAGCTCTTAGAGTAAAAGAGCCTTATCTTAATTTTCACAATTTCACAGTATTATTCCAACATCATAGTTTGGAAATATATTTAAAACCAAAGACGATCTATTATATTGACAAGATAGCTGAATGACCGCTCTAACATTGCAAAGACATGTCTTCAATGTTTGAAGGCAGGCAAGATCAGTTGGGACCATTCTAACCAATAACAGGGCAGATACGTGTGTGAACAACAGGGTCAACTAAGTAGTTTTTGCACAAAGTTTCCGGAATGCCGCATGCATCCACTTACACTGAGTGTACAAAACATTAGGAACACCTTCCTRATATTGAGTTCCACCCCCTTTTTTTCAGAACAGACTCAATTCGTCGGGGTGTGGATTCTACAAGGTGTCACAAGCGTTCCACAGGGATACTGGCTCATGTTGACTCCAATGCTTCCCACAGTTGTGTCAAGTTGTCCGGATGTCCTTTGGGTGGTGGACCATTCTTGATCCACACGGGAAACTGTTGAGTGTGAAAAACCCAGCAGCGTTGCAGTTCTTGACACACTCAAACCGGTGAACCTGGCACCTACTATCCATATCCGTTCAAAGGCACTTAAATATTTTGTCTTGCCCATTCACCCTTTGAATGGCACACATACAGAAACCATGTCTAAATTGCCTAAAGGCTTAAAAATCCTTCTTTATACTGTCTCCTCCACTTCATCTACACTGATTGAAGTGAAATTAACAGGTGACATTAATAAGGGATCATAGCTTTGACCTGGTCAGTCTATGTCATGGAAAGAGAAGATGTTCCTTAACCCTATAGTAGTGACGATTCTTTATGTAGCAGTGTCAATTTTGAACCAAATATAAACACTGCCACCTGGTGACGTTAGCAAAGGGCTAAATATGCCAGATTATGTAATGGGAACAGCTAACAWGTAGCCTTTGATCAAGTGCAACTACGTCAACAATTTTAATTGGCCAATGCTTGAACTTGAACTAAAACTGTTTCTAATGTTCAAGTATGGCTTCAATTAATTTAAACGATTAGTCTTCTTTTACAGCTTTTTTATTTCTCCGGTTATGTCTTTAAATTTGACTTTGCAATACTTTTTTTGTTGTTGTTGTTAAAAATCAAAATACTCTGAACTTGCCTCAGAATACTTCTGAAACAGAGTTCTTTTGTCATCCARATCTCCTCCGTTGAATTCAAATGTGTCTGTAGATGTGGGCTAAAAAAATGTAAATTGTGTTTTAATGAGTTATAAAGTAGGTGGAAGCAATCAATAACAGTGTTACATTAAAATACACCTACATAAATATGAGGGATGAAACACTTTTGGCCTTAAATACCTTTGGGGTTTTCGGGGAAAACAGGATATCYTCCATATCTTGGTCATTTGARTTTTCACTGAGGAAAAAAATKTACCATTTTGTTTCTGTTAGGAATACATKAATTATAGTGAGACCTAATGTTAGCTATGACCACAGATTATATAAAAAATACAATAACAATATTGGAGAAAAAAATGGACATTATTATTCATGTGGTTATGGTGTGGGGCTGTGCTTACTGGATGTGTGTCTCTGCCTTGGAGAGGATGGACAGGATGAAGGAGGCGGTTTCATTTGGTTTGAAAGTTGATGGCACGATCAGGTATTCACCAGGTTTCAGCCTGAAGAACTCCATCACTTCCCGAGCRTTCAGGTAGTTCTTCGATTGGGAGACAGGCACATTGTTGCTGAAGAAGGAGGCAGAAAACTTCCCACTCTGTCCTTTGAACTGAGATCACAATAAAACCACAAATTACAAAAGGCTGTGCTAAAATATGTCTTTATAAAATGTTACTTTTGAACCGTAATGCAACAATTAAACAAAGCTACTTGGTCGTATATATGTTATATAATAGTTGTGCAACAACCCAACCTGGTCTCAGAGCATTTCGTATTATTCTATAAGTAGATCTGAGACACTCCATTTAGTATGATATGTTACGTTTCGTATGGTATGTGTTAATTTGTGGAGGTCCATTACGTATGATATGTTACGAATTACAATTCATATTATATGTTAAGAATTCACAAAACGTACAATCTGTAGTGAATTATAGGTCGGTGGCGAACATCAGCTAGCTYTCTAACGTTAGCTAGGCTAGGGGTTAGGGATTAGGGTTAAAGTTAGGAGTTAGGTTAAAGGGTTAAGGTTACGATTCAGGGAAGGTTTAGCTACATGCTAAGTAGTTGTAAAGTAGTATGCTGTTCAAAAATGGCTAATTTTCTAAAATTGTCCTCGAGGAGATTGGAACTCGCAACCTTTGGGTTGCTAGATATTAACGTTCTATGCCTACCCAACCACCCTCCTTTTGTTTTTACCAACTTTGGGATGTAACTATACCAAAAGTAACATGTCATAATAAATGGGTTAACTCAGATTTACATACATAATAATGCGAAATGCTCTGAGACCAGGTTGCACAACCATAGTACAACAGAAACTACGGACCAAGGAGATCGCACAGGCCTATCTAGAGCAACAGGCTATTTTGTTAGCTCCTGTATAACTGTATTTGTGAAAATGATGTATAAAAGTGGCTTACTTGGTCAGGCACCTGTAGAAAGTAAAAMATATACAATTCAATAGCAGGAACAATAGCATATCTGGGCTGTTGAATTTACTCTTATGGGATGATATTATACTTGTAGGTTCATGTTGGATATTTGTGTCTGGATCATATTTGTAAATGTTTTAATGATTAAAAAAAAAAAGCTTTGTAGATAAACTTGTTTTAATTGTTTTAGATCAAAGTCTAGACATGTCAGTTTCTTTGTAGAAATACACATTTTCAGCAGCAAATGTAGTGCTTCTGGGTCGTTGGTGAGAAGTGTTATAAGGCTTATCATCTGGGTCATGTGTGAGAAGTGTTATAGGGCTTATCATCTGGGTATGTGTGAGAAGTGTTATAGGGCTTATCATCTGGGTCATGTGTGAGAAGTGTTATAGGCTTATCATCTGGGTCATGTGTGAGAAGTGTTATAGGGCTTATCATCTGGGTCATGTGTGAGAAGTGTGAATAGGGCTTATCATCTCGGGTGATCGTGTGAGAAGTATTATAGGGCTTATCATCTGGGTCATGTGTGAGAAGTATTATAGGGCTTATCATCTGGGTCGTGTGTGAGAAGTGTTTATAGGGCTTATCATCTGGGTCATGTGTGAGAAGTGTTATGGGCTTATCATCTGGGTCATGTGTGAGAAGTGTTATAGGGCTTATCATCTGGGTCATGTGTGAGAAGTGTTATAGGGCTTATCATCTGGGTCAGTGTTGAGAAGTGTTATACGGGCTTATCATCTGGGTCGTGTGTGAGAAGTGTTATAGGCTTATCATCTGGGTCATGTGTGAGAAGTGTATAGGGCTTATCATCTGGGTCATGTGTGAGAAGTGTATAGGGCTTATCATCTGGGTCATGTGTGAGAAGTGTTATAGGGCTTATCTTCTGGTTTCATGTGTGAGAAGTGTTATAGGGCTTATCATCTGGGTCATGTGTGAGAAGTATTATAGGGGCTTATCATCTGGGTCATGTGTGAGAAGTGTTATAGGGCTTATCATCTGGGTCATGTGTGAGAAGTGTTATAGGGCTTATCATCTGGGTCGTGTGTGAGAAGTGTGATATGTGGGTCGTATGTGAAAAGTGTTAACGGCTTATGAAACATGTGCACCAAAGAAGAGCACTGACCTCAAAGATGGAGAAGCCGATGTGGAGACTTTTGACCAGGCGTCTGTTTCTTTTATCAGGCTTCTGCATCAGAGACACCAACATGTTGTTGTCCCCCTGTGTCTCAGAGCAGTTCCCGCTCAATCCCAATCTTCACTCGATACTGGGGATTTGTCCAGAAACTGTCTGGGAGACAACACAAAAAAATATGGATATTTTGACTGCGTAGGATTCTGGAAATGTTGTAGTCGTCATGAACTGCATATAATTCCATGTCATTCAAGGTCAGATTTACTTGGGTGATTCATGCAACCACCAGCAGTGGTTCCTGCAACCCATCTKCCATCGTGGAATGAGGGGGTCCAATGACAAGTGGAGTTGCCATCGAGAAAATCAGGGCACAGACAACAGATATCCACGTCTGCGAAGTGCTCACAGAAATGTTTCATTGTCATCCTGAGAAGACAAGCAAAATTGTGAACGATAAGGTGTTGAAATATCATCACTTGAAATGCTGCATGTGTCAGTTTTTGTCACTTATTAACATGGTCTGCAAAACACAATTCTGCATTATATATGGTTTACCAGAATTCCCCATCCTCTTCCAGTGACAGACACATCTTCCGATCGTCAGGACTCACTGTTTGCCACATGGAAGACCTGACAGGAAAGCAAATGTTATACATCAATAGGTGATCTGGGAAAAAGGCTCTTGGGGGAAAAGTCTTAAGTAGTTTTCAAATGTTACGCTGTTAGTCACAGACATCATGTCGTAAGCAAGCCTCAGTGAGAGCAAAACCATAAACCTTGCTGTTTGCAAATATTTGGCAGACTTTTATGACCTTACATGAAGGAACATACTATTACATACAGTACCATTACATACAGTACCATTACATACAGTACCATTACATACAGTACCTTTACATACAGTACCATTACATACAGTACCTTTACACGAAGGTCAGCTGAGTGAAAATGTAATGCTTAGACTGGATTATCAGTCTTTTGACAGAACAACTTGTTTTTCAGGAACAGGGGGGGGGGTTAAATTAGCTTTAGGGAAACTAGAAATGTGTCATTTCAAGTTAAAAACACAAAACAAGAGACAACAATGTAAAATCTGCTTGTGAGTGACTACTGAATGCAATGTAAAAARGTAAGGGAGATTAGCTGACATTTCATAAAGACCTTTTGAAGACAATGGGTGTGATGACATGTCACAGTCAGACTGCACTGTAAATACTTACTTATCGCTCCAGTCTCCCTTCCACTCTCCCCGGCCCCAGGGGTTGAAGAGGCGGATCAGATTCACTACCATGCCTTGGCTCATRACCTGTGGAAGAAACCAGAATGAACATAAGGAGACGGGTTAATTTTGGGTTGTGCAACAAATCAAACCACACAAACGCTCCAATTTCCCTCCAGGAAGAACTAGATATTGCCAAAGCATTTCTCTCAGATTGTTAGTTCCATACAGTACCTGTTTAACCCCTGTGACGGTGTAGGCATGACCCCTCACTAATCCGTTGGGTGCCACCGTGTTCGCTGATGTTTCCTACAGAACAATAGACACAGGTTATTATATGTATTATAAAGTGAAGTAATTGGACCGTAACAGAACAGAGGTTTCAGTCACAAAATAGGACTTTTTACAAGTTAAACTACGCCAGGTCTCATATTACTCTACAGATATGTTATTGACATCAATGGATGATTTGCGGTATCTTAATAACACGTGTTTTAAAAAAAAAAGAGTAACCTTTATTTAACTTGGCAAGCCAGTGAAGAACACATTGTTATTTACAATGACAGCCTATTGGGGAACAGTGGATTAACTGCCTTGTTCAGAACAATAGGAATTGATCCAGCAACCTTTCAGTTACTGGCCCAACACTCTAACCACTAGGCTACCTGCCCTATGAAGTATTTTGTTCAAAGTTTCATCAAAGCTACCCCTTGAGGTGTGCCACACCCAATCAGCGATTTTGACTTGGCAGCTCTGAACAGCAGGTCCCACAGATTTGGTGGAGCATCAGTGAGCTTGACAGTGATGTGAACCCCTCCAGTGAAGTCCATCATAGCCTCTGAAGGGGTCCCTGCATTCATGTCTGCATAGGAGCCACACACCCTGCCAGAAGAAGACAGGTAAATAAGATTAACAATTAAGGTGATGATTAAGGTGATGTTTGTTCATTTTATATAAGAAAGTTATATAAATAACTGATGGTGGTTCACATACTTGGCATAGGCTTTCTCCAGCAAGGCGGGCCAAAACTCATTGGGAGTTTTTGAATGAACGAAAACGAGCCTGCCGTCAACTGTTGGTAGCTTGTCATCGATCACAACGTCCACCCACCTCCCAAACCTCCAGAACTGAAAGATAGGAGGAGAGGAAAATTATTCCTACAGAGACTATTCTCTACATGGCTAGAGGAAGGCACAGCCTAAGCAGTCATCATTCATTACAATTCAAGAGTTCTCAATACATCTCAGAAGCTTTTCATTATAATGTATTCTGTGTCAATACATTACATCCTCAAAGGATGATGGTTATTTTAATAAGTTATTTAGCCCGAGGTAATTTACCCTGAAGTGGAATATTCCGCAGTAATCCTCTTTAAAGCTTTGCTTTAGGGGCACTACTTGTTCCAGGATGTGCTCCTGGAATGTCAAAGCCCCAATGGAAGCAAGAAACCAGCAATCTCCTAAAAAATGACAAGTTTATACACATCATGACATTTGTAATGCAAGGGGCGTGGTGTGGTGAAAGGCGTGTGTGGTGGGGGCATGGTGTGGTGGGGGCATGGGGTGGGTGGGACATGGTGTGGTGGGGGCGTGGGTGTGGTGGGAGCGTGGGTGTGGTTGGGGCGTGTGTGGTGGGTAGCATGGTGTGGTGGGGGCATGGTGTGGTAGGAGCGATGGTGTGGTAGGAGCATGGTTGCGTAGGAGCATGGTGTGGTAGGCGCATGTGTGGTAGGGGAATGGTTGTGGTAGGGGCATGGTGTGTGGGGCATGGTGTGGTAGGGGCATGGTGTGGTGGGGGCAATGGGTGGTGGGAGCATGGTGTGGTGGGGGGCGTGGTGTGGTGGGGAGCGTGGTGTGGTTGGGGCGTGGTGTGGTGGGAGCATGGTGTGGGTGGGGGCATGGTGTGGTGGGGCATGGTGTGGTAGGGGCATGGTGTGGTGGGAGCATGGTGTGGTAGGGGCATGGTTTGGTGGGGGCATGGGTGTAGGTAGGGGGGCGTGTAATGGTGGGGTGGGGGAATGGAGTGGTAGAGCATCGTGTGGGGGGGAGAGTGTGGAGAGCTGGTGGGTAGCAGGATGTAGGCATGGTGTGCGCATATGGGGCATCTTGGTATTGGGGCATGGTGGCAGGTAGGTTAGGGATTGGGTGTGGGTGGGCAGTAGCTATCGGAGTCTGCGTGGCGGATGTGTGTGGTGGAGGCATGGTGTGGTGGGGATGGGGCTATGCGTGGTCTGTGGTGGGGGTACGCTTGTGGATGTGGTGTGGTAGGTAAGCATGGTGTGGCTAGGGGCAATGGTGTGGTAGAGTGCATGGTTCTCGGTCAAGGGTGGTTGGTGGGGGAATGGGTGGTCCGGGGCATGGTGTGGTAGGCAGCATGGTGTGGTGGGGGCATGGTGTGGTATATGTTGACGCTTGCTTACTAAGAAATCCACTTTTTATTTATTATATTTAAGTCAGTTAATATATATATATATATATATATATATATATAATATAGGACAAAACACACATAACAACAAGAGAGACAACACAATACTACATAAAGAGAGAACTAAGACAACAACATAGCATGGCAGCAACACATGACAACAACATGGTAGTAACACAACATGGCAGCAGCACAACATGGTAGCAGCCAGTGGTGGAAAAAGTACCCAATTGTCATACTTGAGTAAATGTAATTGCAAAAAATATACATAAGTATTAAAGTGCTTATATTAAGCAAACCRGATTTCTTGTTTTTTTTACATTGATGGATAGCCAGGGGCACAATACAGCATGCAGACATCATTTCCAAATTAAGCATTTGTGTTCAGTGAGTCCTGCAGACCAGAGGCAGTAGGAATGACCAGGAATGTTCTGTTGATATTGGACCATGTTCCTGCTTAGCATTCAACATGTAACGAGAACTTTTGGGTGTCATGGAAAATGTATGGAGTAAAAAGTACATTATTTTCTTTAGGAATGTAGTGAAGTAAAAGTAAAAGTTGTTAAAAATATAAATAKTAAAGTATAGTACCGATTAAGTAGTAGTTTAATGTGTTTTTACTTAAGTACTTCACTCCACYGGTAGCAGCACAAAACATGGTACAGACAGTATTGGGCACAGACAASAGCACAAAGGGCAAGATGGTAGAGACAACAATACATACGCAAAGCAGCCACAACTGTCAGTAAGAGTCCATGATTGAGTCGTTGAATGAAGAGATGGAGATACAACTGTCTAGCTTGAGTGTTTGTTCCACTTACCAACCATTCCTTGCCCAAAGTCAAACCTTGAAAGTCCATCAASAATAAAATCTGGATWCTGTACCATTTTCTGTAAGAGTGAATGCACACATTACACCTACTATTAATGTTTATCATTWCTATTCATAATTACACATYAAAATCAGTTAATACTYTGTGTTGTAATGTGTGCAGATCTGGATGATGTCATACCGCTGGTCTCAACCACACCACTCTGCCCATGTCATCAGGGGAAAGTAGCCCATCACCAATGGAGTTATGGTCTGGGGGGAACATCTCATCGATGTACCTCACTCCCCTGGCCAAACAGTATTGCGTCAGCTGCTGGAAGTCTTGGTTGCTGTGTTTCTCTGGGTTGGCAAGACTCCCAACTCCCTCTTTCTTGTGGCGCTCCTGCATTATACTCATACACACACCGGGAGGAGGCATTGTTGTACTGTATGCAGGATCTGTTAGCAGGGTGAAATGAARAAATACTCAGAATTAATAGGTGGAGCCTAAATATAAATAACATACTGCATTATTAAGTGTTGATGACAAGTAACAATAACAGACATACAAAACTACCTAATACAGTAGTATATTGTACATTAATTTTTACAGATATTATTTTATATTTTAAAGGATCTTATTCATAATACATAGCCTACATCCAATCTATCACATGAAAAGTCCCCCCAAAAATGCAAGAAAGAATAGTCTACAGAAGGTACTCCCAAACTGGGGTACGTGCAATGCCGTCGGGGGTACGTCAAATATAAATGTGATTCACARCTAAAAACAGAAAAATCTTCACATTTTCAAACTGTACATTTGTATTTTCCAACGAGGCTATACATTTGGGTGAGGTGTTTTTCCTCGCCAGAGTAGCCTCGTTTCACTGCCAAAAATCAAATTAAACCATCTAGTGTTCAGCGAAATAAAAACACAACGCCAAATACAGGTAGCCTAGTCAAATAATTAACCGTTACTCTCTCGCGGGAAACCTTCACTCTTGCACAGACATTTAGAAACAAAACATGACAATTTGAAAAATAAGCCACCGGAGTTTTTTGAGCGAGAATAATGATGACTTTTGAGTGGTAAGACATGTATAAAAGCAACAGACACCATTAATAAGAAGAGGTTAGAAGTGTCTTATATCAAATCAAATTTTGTTTGTCACATACACACGGTTAGCAGATGTTAATGCGAGTGTAGCGAAATGCTTGTGCTTCTAGTTCCGACAATGCAGCAATAACCAACGAGTAATCTAACCTAACAATTCCACTACTACCTTATACACACAAGTGTAAAGGGATAAAGAATATGTACATAAAGATATATGGATGAGTGATGGTACAGAACGGCATAGGCAAGATGCAGTAGATGGTATCGGGTACAGTATATACATATGAGATGAGTAATGGTGTGCTACCGAGTGGCTAGGACAGGCAAGCCCCATACTATTGTGGAGGACTTAATTCTTCCTGTTGCCGCAGATATGGCTGGGACAATGCTGGGGGAAAAGGCCCAAAAAACTATACAGACAATGCCTTCATCAAATAACATTGTTTCACAACGCATCAGTGACATGGCAGGAGATGTTTTGAAACAATTACTGCTTTGCATACAAGCCAGTGAATTCTAGCCGTTACATCTGGATGAGTCAACAGACGTGGCGGGCCTGGCACAGCTCCTGGTATATGTCCGCTACATTTATGGAGGGTGAATTAAGGAAGACATCCTCTTCTGCAAACCACTGGAAACCAGGACAACATGAGAGGGTATTTTTAAAGAACTGGACAGCTTTGTGACATCAAATGGACACAAGCTGTGTTGGTATCTGTACTGATGTCGCAAAAGCCATGACAGGGAGACATAGTGGAGTGATAACGCGAGTGCAAGCAGTTGCTCCCGACACCACTTGGGTAAACTGCAGCATCCACTGAGAGGCTCTTGCTGCCAAGGGAATCCCTGACAGCTTAAAATACGTTTTGGACACTACAGTGAAAATGGTTAACTTTGTTAAAGCAAGGCCCCTGAACTCTCGTGTATTTTCTGCATTATGCAATGATATGGGAATCAAGGGGCAAAGTATTGACACGGTTTTTTAAATTGAGAGAAGTTGAGAGAAGAGCTTAAAGTTTTCTTTACTGACCATAATTTTCACTTGTCTGACCGCTTGCATGRTGATGAGTTTCTCACACGACTGGCCTATCTGSGTGATGTTTTTTCTCGCCTGAATGATCGGACTCTCCGCGACTATATTCAATGTGTAGGACAAAATTGAGGCTATGATTAAGAAGTTGGAGCTCTTTTCTGTCTGCATTAACAAGGACAACACACAGGTCTTTCCATCACTGTATGATTTTTTTTTGTGTGCAAATTAACTCAAACTTACGGACAAYGTCAAATGTGATATAGAGAAGCACTTGAGTGAGCTGGGTGCAAAATTACGCAGTTACTTTCCACAAACAACTGGATTCGTTATCCCTTTCATGCCCTGCCTCCAGTCCACTTACCGATATCTGAACAAGAGAGCCTCATCAAAATTGCAACAAGTGGTTCTGTGAAAATKTAATTTAATCAGAAGCCACTGCCAGATTTCTGGATAGGGATGCACTCAGAGTTTCTTGCCTTGGCAAATCGCGTTGTTATGACACTGATGCCCTTGGCAACCACGCACCTATGTTTATTTGTTTGTATTTGTATTTCACCCTTATTTAACCAGGTAAGCAAGTTGAGAACAAGTTCTCATTTACAACTGCGACCTGGCATGGCCGATTAATTAGGGCCGATTTCAAGTTTTCGTAACAATCGGTATTTAGCATTTTTGAACGCCGATTATGGCCGATTACATTACATTCCACGAGGAAACTGCGTGGCAGGTTGACCACCTGTAACGAGTGCAGCAAGGAGCCAAGGTAAGTTGCTAGCTAGCATTAAACGTATCTTGTAAAAAACAATCAATCTTCACATAATCACTAGTTAACTACACATGGTTGATGATATTACAAGGTTAACTAGCTTGTCCTGCATTGCATATAATCAATGCAGTGCCTGTTAATTTATCATTGAATCACAGCCTACTTCGCCAAACGGGGGATGATTTAACAAAAGCGCATTCGTGAAAAAAAGCACAATCGTTGCACGAATGTACTGTCATGACTGTCCTGATCAGGTCGGGTTACAGGAGACCACAACACTACAGATTACCTCTCAACCCCAACAGAGGAGGAGAGATCTAGGGGGTCTGAAGATGTGGGGGTTTTATGACCCCTSACACCCATGGTAATTCTGAAGCCACAGACCACATTCTTTTGTCCCTCTCACTATGGAGGACCAGTCTCAGAACTGTAAACATGCAATAAAGGGACTTTGGAACAATGGTTTCCGTCAACYACAATGGTGGTCATGACGATAGATGGAATATGAAAATATATGTAATTTTTGTTTTGTTATTAAAGGTTAATAGATGACGTTATTATGAAAACATTGTAACGTTAAGAGTTTTCCTCGTATATGCTTGATGTTTATACATTGTACGTTGTGTGGAAAATGTCCAAATCAAAGAGCATGTTTGGTAGAGATGAAATGTGAAGTTAGTTGTCTAAAATTGGATTTGAGTCAAATCTATACCTTGCCCCTTAAACCTGGTACGCCCAGAGAATTGCCCTGAAGGCGGTTACGCCCACTTCTGACCCAAGGGTATAAAACCTGTGAGTGCAGAATTAAACATTATGACTAAGTGACCCGAGCTGCAGCCAAAGGTCTAAAAGGTCAACGAACCCAAAACGCAACAAGTTGAAGACAAAGAAATCTTTTCTTACCCAAGCTACGGATGGTAAGCGTGTCTAAGCGGGTGTTCAAGCCGAACCACCTAGCCTACACTCCCCATCGAATCGTGGTATCTACACTCTTTCATCTTTACGCTGTGAGCTCTGAGCTACAGAGCTATCTGTCCTCCGAAGACCCCTTCCAGAGCGAGGACAAAGGAACAGGCCAGTAAAGCAAACGACACGGACATCGTGTCGGGAGGACACCTAGAGCGGTGCGCAGGAGAAGTGCGTCATTGAGCAGCTTGAACGGTCCACGCGGGAAAATCCACGGAGAACCTCCACAAGTAATTACATCATTATATTCTGACTCATAACAGGCGGCAGTTTGGGCAAGGCTAGGTTAGAATGAGCATAGCTGACAATTTCACCCCAAATGTATATTCCTCTTGTGTACTTTTCTCTCTTTCTCTCTCTTTTAAATCCCCATTTTGGGTAACACGCGCCCTAGTGTGTTGGCCCGTTATACTAAGTTCTAATCAATAGCCTAGAGTGTGTGTTTTTGTGTATGTGTATCTTTTTTTCATCATTTTAGCTTTTTAGTAAATAAACATTCAACTAAGACTGGTGTGGTGCTAATTCATTAGTGAGACCCGGGTCCGTGCAGAATCCCGGGCTATACGACGTTCAGAACGAGACTGGTAGAGGCAACTGGTTAATTAGCGGCTGTGGTAAAATCGATATTCTTTGAGTTAATTTGGGAAATAGAAACTCAATAAAAACTAGTTTTTCCCATGGTGCCCCAGGTTAATGAGTTAATAATTGCTTGATTCAGTTAATCACGTAATTAGAAACTTGTTATCATTCGATGAGCAACAGTCGCCACATTAACTAATACAACGTCACGACAAGTACCTAACCATAAACATCAACGCCTTTCTTAAAATCAATACACAGAAGTATATATTTTTAAACCTGCATATTTAGCTAAAAGAAATTCTGTTAGCAGGCATATTAACTAAGGAAATTGTGTCACTTCTCTTGCGTTCAGTGCAAGCAGAGTCAGGGTATATGCAACAGTTGGCCGCCTGGCTCGTGCGAACTAATTTGCAGAATTTTACATAATTATGACATCACATTGAAGGTTGTGCAATGTAACAGCAATATTTAGACTTAGGATTGCTTAAACCACATCAGGAGCCCCTTTTGAGGTTTAGGGAATATCTAAGACATTCACATTTGTAAATAGGCTAGCATATGAGATGGAGTTAGTTAATATAGGAATCCCACGAAACATTAGTGGGTATATGGCGTATACCTGAGTATACCTAGCCTCCACTACACCACTGGATGGAGGCTTAACAATCCATGAATGCAACGACATTCTAAATGTACAGTTTCTTCATAAAGTATTCATAACTCTTGACTTTTCCACATTTTGTTGTGTTACAGTCTGAATTAAAAATGTATATATGTATATATATACACTTATATATTATATATATATATATATATATATATATATATATATATAATATATATATATATATAATATATTATATTATAATTCCTGTCTACACACATAATGACAAAGTTAAACATGTTTTTTTGAAATTTTGCAAAGTATTGAAAGTGAAATACAGAAATATGTCATTTATAATAAACTAAACATTATGTGCCTTCATGAGGAGGGTACAATGATAAGATCTCATCAATGTCTCATATTTCTCAAATGTAAGTCTCAATCCAAGCTCATTTGTCTCATGAAGTCCCAAGAGAAAAAGTAACCTCCTCCCTCCTCCTAGTGGGGGAAACAGTTCAGATATATGTGACCACTAAATAATACAACATTGAGATCACCAATATTTCATCAGAGATGAAGAAAAGACTACTCTGAGCAAAATATTTTGTTGTAATGTTTGAGTCACACAGAGATCACATGAATACATAAGCCATGGTAAAATTGTAACATAAACGTGTCTGTTTCAGGCACCTACCTGTAGCCTACACAAACCATTAATAACACYGGCTGTAAATCAGAGTCAAGTAAARTGCCTCACCTCAGAATATCGCAGGAATGGTTGTTATATTCAAAGTTTTCAATCTTTTAGAAGCRAATTCAGGTCATCGTCATCTTATATACCTGAAGGTTCCAGAGATTTCTAGTGTGCTGTAGGCTACTGAATGTAGGAGTGGCACAAACCACGCCCACATTATGTAGGTCTCCAATACATACATTGCTTTCCTAGCTTCTCATATTACCATAGCTTTCCATTGGATAGGKTAGTGGCAAATCTTGTTTAGTCAGTCATATAGCCATCCGTTTTAATTTTTGCTTTAGATCAGAAGAGAAACTTCTGAAAATACAGAAAGAAAGAATAGGTTCACAAGACTTGAAAAGGGCAAATGCCAACTGATGTATGTTGATTAATTAGATAGGCTGTATAAATATTGTGTAGGCTAGCCTATTTGAAAGTGTTAACTTGAAAGTGTTAACTACAAAAGGCAAATAATCAAGTGAAGCCTGGGAACTAGTTGARCTACAGTCAGTTGTTTGATCCTGTGAAATGTTCTATCACTGTAGGCAGCAGATGTTAGTCCAAGCATATTTTTTCCCACCTGCATGGGCTTGTCTTTTCTTCCTTCAGCAAGACTTGGCATTTTAATGATTTTCCAAAACAAAATTTGACATTTAGAGTAACTGCCAAGGGAGAAAAAAAAGACACCACAGAAAGTAAATGAATCATGACATACCTAATGTTGACAATACCACAATACTCACAACCATACTCATGTACCATAAACTTKTTCTGCAGAATTTAAAATGTTATTTTATTAAAATGTTCTCCGTTTATCACTGGCCTCCTCCCTCAGTTAAACTTGTCACATAAAATGAGGTGGAATGTCTAAAGCAGTCTTGTATTTCTGAAACTATTATTATCTTGTATATATATTTTTTTTAATTACAATTTAAATGAATCATCCTATGCTACTGTCCATGTTTGATAATAACATACAATAAAGTGACTAAATAAATAACTAATGGTAATTTCCAGGTTTTCTTGAAAACAAAGGAGTGCCGCACACTCTAGGAGCTCAGATGCAACATCCAACGTTTCGACAGGCAAGCGGTCTTCATCAGGGTATAATCACAAACACTGCGGGATGACTCATTTATATAGTGTCAAAAGACACACACAGGTGTCTGTAATCATGGCCAAGAGTGGCCTAATATCATTGGTTAATTCTCAAATATTAAAATGGCATACAAAGAACAGCATACAAAAAAACAAATGGATAGCATACGATCATAGATTCATTTTAGACTACACAAAGCTTACAAACAATTACAATGGCAAAAGTCACAATAATCACAAGAATGGCTTCAGATCAAAGTACCAAATGGCACCCTATTCCCTATGTAGTGCACTACTTTAGACCAGGACCCAGTGGCGCCCTATTCCCTATGTAGTGCACTACTTTAGACCAGGACCCAATGGCGCCCTATTCCCTATGTAGTGCACTACTTTAGACCTACCTGCATTGACGTGACATAGTACAGTGTATGTAATAACATACTGTATGTTTGTGAAAAATCATTTCATAGAGCCATCAAGATGTCAGTCATCTTGTAAATCATGTTGTGGTCTCCAAAAAGGCCATCTTTTTGTGGTGCAAAGTTGAGCCAGTTTTTCTTCTGTCCCTTATATAACAGAAGGGTTTTCTATGTTCTCTCACTTGCATGCTTGTCTTAGTTCATTTGAGGATGTAAGCTCCTGCTGAGTCACTGACAAGGCCTTGGGGCGACTTGATCGACTGCATGGAGACTTAAATGTCAAACCTGCTAGTTCTYGCACAAACCACTTTTACGCTGACTATCAAATAACAACACAAAGTATACAAAGGAGAAGACGTGTTGTCTGTAGCACTCCTACAATACGCTTCCCTTGACTTTGACTACAGAGGTCTCATGACTTAACATAAGCATTGAAAGAACACTCCCTGTGGTGGAATCATACATGCATTTTATGCAATTATCTAACAACATTCCTCAGCAAAGGAATAGTTACATTGTGTGGTGGTCCTAAACTGACAGGGCTCTACCTGTGAAGAGCACATGCCCCTGAGCACTTAGTATGCCCCCCCCCCCCCCCAACACCGTACAATGGTTGTGCCCGCCCCCTCCCMCCCCTCAAAGCTAAGGATTCGGATCAGGTTCTGCACCTGTGTTATTTTACACGCACACTACGTAGCTATTGCTCACACTCCACCCCTCCTTTACTCACCCTCTTCTGAACCATGACAACGTAGCCTCTCTCTGCCTCGTATTTCTGAACTGCTGAAATAAATAAAAAACATTCCCCAAAATATTTATTGAAGGCTATACAACCTTCTTTGTCTGCTATAATGGGTATTGCAGTTGCACAACCAGAATGCAGTCCCTACACATTGCATCGGTGCAAAAAACAGAATGCAGTCCCTACACATTGCATCGGTGCAAAAAACAGAATGCAGTCCCTACACATTGCATCAGTGCAAAAACAATCTGTGGTTTGTGTGATGATGTAAACTCATCTTTATAGTTGTTGCCACTTCGTAGACACTAACCACTAACAAAATAAATTACTCCCCACTTGAGTTTTGCATTGGGGCAAAAAACGACCTGCGCTTTAGTCACTCAATGATCAAGTACCGCAGGAGTAGGCTACCCAGCTGTTCCACCTCAGGGCAGCCGAACAATCTTGACATATTTCATCAACTACTGCTTTTGAGTGTCTACTATCTGTGATGATAATCTTCATAGCTATGTTGCCATATCTTAGTGAGAATTGCTGAAGAAAAAAAAACTAGCCAATGTTTGCAATGAGAAAATAATCACTATTTTGACTGCCTGTATGTCTTGCATGTGTTGGATACCCGTGCCTAAATATACTGTTACAACGGACAACAAAGTTTGTACAAACATGTCGATCATGTCTTTTGTGAGTAGGCTACAACATGAACAAATTACATAGAATAGTGCTTGAGGCATGAAATGTATAGTTGGAACATGCCGTTTCCCCCTCCATGACACGCAGCGAAGTGGTGTACAACATGGCGTTTCCCCCTCCATGACACTCAGGGGAGTGGTGTACAACATGGCGTTTCCCCCTCCGTGACACTAAGGGTGAAGTGGTGTACAACATGAAGTTTCCCCCTCCGTGACACTCAGCGGAGTGGTGTACAACATGGCATTTCCCCCTCCGTGACACTAAGGGTGAAGTGGTGTACAACATGGCGTTTCCCCCTCCATGACACTCAGCGGAGTGGTGTACAACATGGCGTTTCCCCCTCCATGACACTCAGCGGAGTGGTGTACAACATGGCGTTTCCCCCTCCGTGACACGCAGCGAAGTGGTGTACAACATGGCGTTTCCCCCTCCATGTCACTCAGCGGAGTGGTGTACAACATGAAGTTTCCCCCTCCGTGACACTCAGCGGAGTGGTGTACAACATGGCGTTTCCCCCTCCGTGACACGCAGCGAAGTGGTGTACAACATGAAGTTTCCCCCTCCGTGACACTCAGCGGAGTGGTGTACAACATGAAGTTTCCCCCTCCATGACACTAAGGGTGAAGTGGCAGCGGAGTCGGAGCACTGAGCAGAAGCTACACAGTGAAACACTCTTTTCACGCCACTTCGATGCTGAAGTGACTTTTTCGTAGCAGATTAGAAGAATTTACGCACCAGGTTGGGAGCATTAATTAACATAGCAGGTTAGAAGACTGAGGTTAAGGTTAGGAAAAGGGTTAGGGAAAATACTCTCCTAACCTGTTACGAAAATCACTTCTTATCAAAGTGAAGTGAAAAGAGTTTGTCCCAAACTACGTAGGCAGCAGTAGGCAGCATCTATGTAAAAAAAAATATCCTGCACATGCAGAGTAAACTCCATATCAACAGCCACGGGCAAATTGGTTTCTAGATCATCCGGAACTGCAACCAGTCATAAATATTTTTCATGTGAATGATGGCCTGTGGCTGTGTCCCAATTATCTCTCCCAAAGTCAACAGCCACACTGATCCTCTGCAATTCTACCATTCCAGTTTTTAATTGCTATATTGTAATTATTTCGCCACTGTGGCCTATTTATTGCCTCACCTCCCTTATCCTACCTCATTTGCACACACTGTACCTTTTCTATTGTATTATTGACTGTATGTTTGTTTATTCCATGTGTAACTCTGTGTTGTTGTTCGTGTCGCACTGCTTTGCTTTATCTTGGCCAGGTTGCAGTTGTAAATGAGAACTTGTTCTCAACTGGCCTACCTGGTTAAATAAAGGTGAAATTAAAATAAAATAAAATAAATAAATAGTGTGGCCTTGTCCACTTCCCTTCACTAATTAGAAAGAAAACTATAAGTGTAAGAAATATAGTGGAAACTCACTCACGCCTAAACCTCCACCAATCCAATCCTTTTCACTGCGTGACATGGCCTGTTTCTGAGTGTGTACATGTAAATCAGAATATCTTTACTGACAAGAAGACGAAGCTCAATATTGAGAAATCATAATAAAAACAGTCTTGATTAGTTGACTCTGGAAGGTCATGGATCTTTACACATGCTAACAGCCCCTAACACCTTGTCTAATTATTATTATTTTTATTGGGACCCCTTTATTGGGGGTCCCAATAAAGGGACCCCCTTTTAAAGGGACCCCCTTTATTGGGGTGCAAAGTTGAATTGATTAGTTGTTCAGCAGTCTTATGGCTTGGGAGGTAGAAGCTGTTAAGGAGCCTTTTGGACCTAGACTTGGCGCTCTGGTACAGAGAACAGTCTACGACTTGGGTGAATGGAGTCTTTGACATTTTTTGTGGCCTTCCTCTGACACCGCCTAGTACAGACTATGGGAGGCACACAGTACTACATAGAGCCATGACTACATGGAACTCTATTCCACATCAAGTAACTGATGCAAAGATAAGGAAACAGAATTGATGGAAATCATGGAAGCAGTAAAATTAGATTAAAAAAACAGATAAAAAAACACCTGGAACAGCGGGAACTATTGTGAGTGAGCGCACTCCCTTGGCTGAGAAGCAACCCCACACATGAATGGTCTCAGGATGCTTTACTGTTGGCATGACACAGGACTGATGGTAACACTCACCTTGTCTTCTCCGGACAAGCTTTTTTCTGGATGCCCCAAACAATCGGATAGGGGATTTATCAGAGAAAATGACTTTACCCCAGTTCTCAGCAGTCCAATCCCTGTACCTTTTGCAGAATATCAGTCTGTCCCTCACGTTTTTCCTGGAGAGAAGTGGCTTCTTTGCTGCCCTTCTTGACACCAGGCCATCCTCCAAAAGTCTTTGCCTCACTGTGCGTGCAGATGCACTCACACCTGCCTGCTGCCATTCCTGAGCAAGCTCTGTACTGGTGGTGCCCCGATCCCGCAGCTGAATCAACTTTAGGAGACGGTCCTGACGCTTGCTGGACTTTCTTGGCCGCCCTGAAACCTTCTTCACAACAATTGAACCGCTCTCCTTGAAGTTCTTGATGATCCGATACATGGTTGATTTATGTACAATCTTACTGGCAGCAATATCATTGCCTGTGAAGCCCTTTTTGTGCAAAGCAATGATGACGGCACATGTTTCCTTGCACGTGACCATGGTTGACAGAGGAAGAACAATGATTCCAAGCACCACCCTCCTTTTGAAGCTTCCAGTTTGTTACTCGAACTCAATCAGCATGACAGAGTGATCTCCAGCCTTGTCCTCGTCAACACTCACACCTGTGTTAACGAGAGAATCACTGACATGATGTCAGCTGGTCCTTTTGTGGCAGGGCTGAAATGCAGTGGAGATGTTTTTTGGGGGATTCAGTTCATTTGCATGGCAAAGAGGGACTTTGCAATTAATTGCAATTCATCTGATCACTCTTCATAACATTCTGGAGTATATGCAAATTGCCATCATACAAACTGAGGCAGCAGACTTTGTGAGAATGTATTTTTGTGTCATTTTCAAAACTTTTGGCCACGACTGTACACATGGATTTGTTACTGTAGATATGTGGTAGTGGTGGAGTAGGGGCCTGAGGGCACACAGTGTGTTGTGAATTCTGTGAATGTATTGTAATGATTTAAAATTGTATAAACTGCCTTAATTTTTCTGGACCCCAGGAATGGGGATCCATCAAATTCCCAATGCTCCTTGATTTCTTATTGATTTCTTATAGTTTCACCTTCAAGTAGCCTAATACCTAAAACGCAGCCCTGCTTAAAAATTGGTACTACCACAGTTACTTTCTCTGTAGTCATGGCAAACTGCACTTTATACAGGCACAGCACTTCATAATTCTCTGAACTGGAATAAACTGTGCCTCTGATACAGATTGCAATGCCTTGCCCCAAACCTCAACAGCGGGCTTGAAATTATATTGATTCGGATGTTTCTGGAACCAATTTACACAACCGAACCACTTACCAGAGTGTGCAAAGTTTTGATGTCTTCGCTATTTTTCTACAATGTAGAAAATAGTAAAAAATAAAGAAAACTCCTGGATTGAGTAGGTGTGTTCAAACTTTTGACTGGTACTGTATATATTTATAAAAAATATATATGGGGATTGGAAATTATGCAGACAATTATATTGATGGAAGCCACATCCCATCTGCAATATTAAAGCTGATCTACTCCCCCCCCAAAAAAGAACAATAACAAGAAGCAGTCCTATTATTTGTCAACAAAGCAATCTAGCTAGCTAGCATAATTAGCTATCTCTGCTAGTTAGCACTATAGCAGCTGTAACGTTAGCAATTAGCAAATTACTACAGCCAAAGTAATCAATAACTAGAGTTACTAGCTAGCTAGCTAACAAATGTTGTAGTTACCACAATCATGTTATATGGATTTTAGTTGTAGAATTAAGAAATTGCAATTTGCTGTTTTGACCAAACAAGATAGTTAGCTAGCTAATGTTGCTGGCATGTTTTTGGTATTTTATTAGGATCCCCATTAGCTGTTGCAAAAGCAGCAGCTACTCTTCCTGGGGTCCACACAAAACATGAAACATAATACAGAATGACATAATACAGAACATCAGCAGACAAGAACAGAACTACATACATATTTTTTTTAAAGGCACACATCGGCTACATATCAATGCATACACACAAACTATCTAGGTCAAAGATAGTTTGTGTTAACTAGCTAGCTACCAAAAAAATTGTTGGCTAATGTTAGCTACCCAACTTTGGTGGAAGGACGGATAGCTTGGTAGCTAACTAGCTAACCAAACCTAGTAATATACAGCAAAGGAGACAAATGGCTATTTGCTCTTTATTTGTTTTCCCATTGATACAATTTGTTTGTGCAAGGGAAAGATGCAACAACAAACGAGGGCATGGATTTCCAGCAACTCATGGCCAGGCTGAGAAAGATGCCGGACTAAAACACAGTGGCTGTGTTTTATCGACATAACCTGAAAGGCTGCTCAGCAAGGAAGAAGCCACTGCTCCAAAACCGCCATAAAAAAGCCAGACTACGGTTTGCAACTGCACATGGGGACAAGGATCGTACTTTTTGGAAAAATGTTCTCTGGTCTGAAGAAACAAAAATAGAAAAGTTTTACCCAAGTTAAACAATTTAAAGGCAATGCTACCAAATACTAATTGAGTGTATTTAAACTTCTGACCCACTGGGAATGTGATGAAAGAAAAAAAGCTGAAATAAATCATTCTCTCTACTATTATTCTGACATTTCACATTCTTAAAATAAAGTGGTGATCCTAACTGACCTAAAACAGGGAATTTTTACCAGGATTACATGTCAGGAATTGTGAAAAACTGAGTTTAAATGTATTTGGCTAAGGTGTATGTAAACTTCTGACTTTAACTGTACGCATCAGCAACCACAGCTAGTGAAGTCACTGAAACCCTTAACAAAGAGTTGCAGTCTGTTTTGAAATGGGTTGCCAGTAGATAAACTGGTCCTGAACATCTCTAAAACTAAGAGCATTGTATTTGGTGTAAATCATTCCCTAAGTTCTAGATCTCAGCTGAATCTGGATATGAATGTTGTGGATGTTGAACAAGTTGAGGAGACTAAATTACTTGGCGTTACCTTAGATTTTAAACTGTCACGGTCAAAACATATGGATTCAATGGTTGTAAAGATGGGGAGAGATATGTCCGTAATTAAGAGATGCTCTTTTTTTTGACACCACACACCAAAAAGCAAGTTCTGCAGGCTCTAGTTTTGTCTAATCTTGATTATTGTCCTGTCGTGCTGCAAGGAAATACCTAGTTAAGCTGCAGCTGGCCCAGAACAGAGCGGGATATCTTGCTCTTCATTGTAAACAGAAGGCTGATATAAATACTATTCATGCCAGTCTCTTGACTAAGAGTTGATGATAAACTGACCGCATCACTTCTTTAAATAAGAAACAATGTGTTGAAAGTCCCAAATTGTTTGCATAGTCAATTTACACACAGCTCTGACGCACACACACACTTACCCCACCAGACATACCACCAGGGGTCTTTTCACAGTCCCCAAATCCAGAACAAATTCCAGAAAGCGTACAGTATTATATAGAGCAATTATTCCATTTCATATTGCTCCAATAAACAGCAAACCTGGTTTCAAGAAACAAATCAAGTAAAAGCTCATGGCACAACGCCTCTCCCCTATTTGACCTAGATAGTTTGTGTGTTTGTATTGATATGTTCTGTAGGCTACATGTGCCTTAAAAATGTAATGTTTCATGTTTTTTGAGGACACCAGGAATATTAGCTGCTGCTTTTTCAACAGCTAATAGGGATCCTAATAAAATACCAAATACCAAGTCAGAACAGTAGGCTAAATTATGAGGGGAAAAGGGGCCAAATTATTAGGGTGAGGCACATTGGCTACTAATAGCTTCCTACACAAGGTACACTTAGTATTATTTTCGTAGCTAAAGTGTGCATATCTTTCTGGCATATTACAAACATTTATGCAGCATGACTGGACTTGTTGTGCTGTGCTCACTTGAACAGGAAGGTGGCGCGACGGTTCTTCGTGGGCATATTTGGTCATCAAACTCTGTTATTCTCTGGATTTATGCTGCTTTCAAGACAACTGGGAACTGGGGAAAAAAACAAGGTTGAATCATGATGACATCAGTGGTCTTCAGGTCAGAGCTCTAGAAAGAGACCAGAGATCCCGACTTGCAATTCCTAGTTAGATGACCGTTCAAAACTTTTTTTCCCAGTCAGAGCTCGTTATTTTTGTAGTTCCCAGTTGTCTTGAACTCACTGTCTGAGATTTCCCAGTTCTGAGTTTCCATTTTTTTTGAAGAGGAGTCATGCTGGATTGACAGCATGGCCAATGTTGAATGTTTATCCTTTTGAGATTGGAAAAGAGACCCTTAAACCCAGACCTGGACCACACATCCACTCCACTGAATAGCAGGCAGGTGATTGCTTTGCAATGCTTGCAGTTAGCCACTGATTCCTTTTAAACCACTTATTGTTTAATTTGCCATTTCTAACTTGTTGTGTAATGTTTATGTCCAATGGCCGATGAGCACCGATACATTTGATCTATAATTAATCTTCATTATTCTCTTCATATGACAAGGATGGAAAAGGATTTGCCAGTAGATTGTCTACTTGATTCATGAGGATGACTGCTAGCTAAGATTTTGAAAGTATGATGTTGACATGATCAGTCCAATTAAAGCTACGGTAGATATAACCTGATTTGACTTCCTTTTATCTGTGGCCAATGACTTTGAGCTTTCTTGTATGGGCACTTAAAATGTAACTCCATGGCATCATCCAAGGGACTTCAATTTTCAAGCTCTACCCGTAGATTTTGCGGTGACGTAATGTCCCCATGAGTGACAGAACACTGAGCCATTCATGGCGCAAGTAGAGAACATTACCAACCCCTACGCTCTGTATTTTCCGCTGGCTGCCCCACCACCACATAAAGCACTGAGCTGGGCTGAAACACCTCCATTTTGGAGCTGCCTTACTCAAGAAAGCAAAAAAGAGACTAAGTTTGTATGCGGCTTTATGAACTCATTGTTTTTTTACATTGTTTACATTGTTTGCAAACTGATATGTGACACGTATTAAAACTTCTAGACTGCCAAAATAACATGCTAAACAGGTGGGGGACCTGAATGACGGGTCGCCACCACTGACTGTAACCATTTCTAATACACCACACTGACTTCTAAAATGCAGCTGCACATCGCTATTGGACTGAAAGACAGAGGCATAAGTCGTTGAACACCCCTGACAGGGCAAAGGAACGGGACATAAAAAAGAGAAGGCTGCGTCGCCATAGAGACAGGTTTGTTTATAAATGTAAACCAATCCATACATTTAAATACAGTACTGAGTTTTGAAAAGTTGAGACTGAGTTGAGAAAAGTGATATTTTAGTGTGTAATTTTTTAGTTTTGTGATTCCAGTGTTCAAGACCGTTTGTTTATTTGGTAGATTAACTTAGTCTCCTGTCATTTCACAGGCTTTGGCCAGTTCATCAAAATAACTCTTCTGATGTGGAGACAGAGCCAGATAATTAATTTTAAATAACCTCCCAACCCTGGCGCTCTCCTCATTTTTGAGGACCTGATTGTGTCAGCAGACCAGGGGAAGAAGGGTCAAGTGCGCTTATGGGGAGTTAAACTGGAGCAACCGTCCATGTCCACCACAGCCCTACCCAGAACATCTGTTCAATAGACCACAGACAATCACCTGCACCTTAGAGACTGTGTTCACTGACTCTTCACACTTGCTTCTCAAGAGACTTTCTGCACCGACTCCCACTCAACCACTCTTACAGAGCCTTCACAAAGTATTCACCCTTGATTTATTCCCCATTTTGTTGTGTTACAGCTTGAATTATAAATATATAAAATTTGACTTTTTCCACACACAATAACCCATAATGACAAGGGGAAAACAATGTTTTTGAAATGTTTGCTAATTTATTCAAAAATAATTTACACATTTGATAAAGGGATGGGGGGGTGGGCTGTGCCCTATGCACTTGTGGCGATCTGAGAGGATTTTATTGGTATAAACAATCTGGTAATGGCTCCACCTTGCCCTCTGATAGGCTAGGTTGAAGTTTCACCATATTGCCTACTGTATACCAATTTATGCATGAGGGAAGATTAGGGATTGGCTCAGTGTCTCTGCAGACTCCTGTTGTGCCAGCAGAGGGCACTGCCACGCCATATTAATACAAACTGTTACCTTGGCCAGGAGCTCTCTATCAGGGCTGGGCAAAGGAGGGAGAAATTCTGGTACAACAAAATGTGCACACCTCCCCAAACCCATGAGCAAAAACATTGTTACCTAAAACTGTGTTTATCTGTGCAGTTTCATTTGATAGTAAGATATCTATAAGATAAAAGATTAATATATAATTTAATGTCTGAACCAGACAGCCAACATTCAACTCAAACTTTGACATATTAGCAACTAAACCTCCATTTGCATCTTTAAATGTGGGTTGATTGTTAGCCTTTTGATAATAGGAGTCTTTTTACAGAACATTTGTAATGGATGTGGACTGTTTCCAGCCAGTGAGATCATATTTATACGTGCTAAAAAAAAAAGATTGGACAGAATAATTGGACTGCCGAGCCGGAGAGGGCCAGTGGCTAGAAGGGCCTCTTGCACGATTTCCTGTGTTTTGGCGCTTCCTATCTTTAAACAAACACAGGAAGTGGTCTATGCAGCCACATTTATCTACATACCATAGGAAGTAAAGAACAATTCACTGACCCCACCCACGTTTACTCCCACTGTGCACACCACCTCAATTCAATGTGGAAATGTGAGTAATATTTGGTTGAGACGTTGATCAATGAGATTAACTTTAATTAACCGACTCTGTAATATCCAGTTTGAAAACTATACTCGACTAATAATCAACTACATTTAAATATTGGAGTGAGATTGAAGACACATTGTGATCTGATTTGACCAGAACACACCATGAATTCAACAGGGATTAGCACCAATCCATGAATTCAACAGGGATTATCATTATTTTGGGGCAGCAGGTATCCTAGTGGTTAGAGCGTTGGGCCAGTAACTGAAAGGTTGCTAGATCGAATCCCCGAGCTGAAAAGGTCTGTCTTTCTACCCCTGAACAAGGCAATTACTCCACTGTTTCTAGGTTGTCATTGTAAATAAGAATTTGTTCTTAACTGACTTGCCTTGTTAAATGTAAAAGGTAAAAAAAAAAAACACCAAGCCATGGAGGTAGTTGCCATTTTGTGATGTAAGCTTCTTTATATTTCTGCCCTGCTAGAGCTTTCCCGGTGAACTATAAGTGCTGTTATTGTGAAGTGGAAACGTCTAGGAGCAACAACGGTTTAGCCGCAAAGTGGTAGTCCCCACAAGCTCACAGAACGGGACCGCCGTGTGGTGTAACACGTAAAAATGATCTGTCCATTCCAAACTGCCTCTGGAAACAACGTCAACACAAGAACTGTTCCTCACGAACTTCATGAAATGGGTTTCCATGGCCGAACAGCCATGCATCGGCTGGAGTGGTGTAAAGCCCACCGCCATTGGATTCTGGAGCAGTGGAAATGCATTGTCTGGAGTGATGAATCACGCTTCACCGTCTGGCAGTCCGATGGATGAATCTGGGATTGAGGATGCCAGGAGAACGCTACCTGCCTGAATGCATAGTGCCAACTGTAAAGTTTGGTGGAGGAGGAATAATGGTCTGGGGCTGTTTTTCTTGGTTTGGGCTAGGCCCCTTAGTTCCCGTGAAGAGAAATCTTAATGCTACCACATACAATGACATTCTAGACGATTCTGTGCTTCCAACTTTGTGGCAACAGTTTGGGGAAGGCCCTTTCCTGTTTTAGAATGACAATGGCTCCATGCACAACGGAGGTCCTTACAGAAATGGTTTGTCGAGATCGGTGTGGAATAACTTGACTGGCCTGCACAGAGCCCTGACCTCAACCTCATCGAACACATTTGGAGTGAATTGTAACGCAGACTGCGAGCCAGGCCTAAATCGCCAAACAGTGCCCGACCTCACTAATGTTCTTGTGGCTGAATGGAAGCAAGTCCCTGCAGCAATGTTCCAACATCTAGTGAAAAGCCTTCCCAGAAGAGTGGAAGCTGTTATAGCAGCAAAGGGGGGACTAACTCCATATTAATGCCCATGATTTTGGAATGAGATGTTCGACGAGCAGGTGTCCACATACTTTTGGTCATGTAGTGTATCAACCAGGACCTTTGATGTTGCCCACACTTGAAAATAAACCTGATATGTATAATACCATTCTAGCCAAGATACAACATGTATCTTCCAGACTAAGGGTCTGTACTACTGTTGGCTACTGTCATGATGTGTAACACAATTAGAGCTGTATTGTGGAACAGCATTGTGTAAACCTCTGTCCGTGTAAAGGTGATATGCATTTCAATGAACACCTTTATTGCACCAGAAGATGTACAAGACAACAACATGCATTTCTAGCACAGACTTCAGTAAAGACATGGATATACAGTGAACCAAAAAAAGGCTTTGATGCTTTTAACTATTTATGACCTCTTTCATCCCCTCATTCCCGTTGCTCAGTGAACCTCCCACTGCACCCTTGCAGTCTGTTGCACATTTCAGGCAGGTTGACATTGCCTGTAATATTTCTGCCTGTAGTATTTGATTCGCCAAGACTCACACCTGCTGTAAAAGGGGGGGAAATAAATATTAGCTAGAGAAGATATTCAAATGGCATCTAGAAGGTCATGTTTCTAACTGTGTCTATAATGATGCTGCAAAGGTTGGAGTTCTCAAAGACCCTCTTCCTTTTGTTTCCTTTCAAATGTCATCGTTGACATGAGGCCGTTTGTCAGGGTTTGGTTTGTTGAACACAAGGCCGGTTGTCAGGTTTCTGTATTGAACACAAGGCCATTTGTCAGGGTTTGGTTTGTTGAACACAAGGCCGGTTGTCAGGTTTCTGTATTGAACACAATGCCGTTTGTCAGGGTTCTGTACAGAACACAAGGCCATTTGTCAGGGTTCTGTAAACACAAAATATGTACTTTCCAAACAACACACCACAACCTAATTTATAAGTGAAACAAATATGGCAATAGTTTACTGGTGCACTGCTCTCTACACCCGGTCCGGGATGTCCCCCGCTCCCCAAGCTTTGAGATATCTGTAATTTTACAAAAGGACAATTAATGTATTACACATGTACAGGATTTGTCCATCCAGTACGACATGTCACACCCTGATCTGTTTCATCTGTCCTTGTGCTTGTCTCCACCCCTCTCCAGGTGTCACCCATCTTCCCCATTATCCCCTGTGTATTTATACCTGTGTTTTCTGTCTGTATGTTGCCAGTTTGTCTTGTTTGTTCAAGCCTACCAGCATTTTCTCAGCTCCTGGTTTTCCCTATTCTCTCTTTTCCTCGTCCGCCTGGTTTTTGACGTTTGCCTGTCCTGACCCTTTACCCGCACGCCTGACCACTGCCTGACCCTTTACCCGCACGCCTGACCACTGCCTGAACCTGAGCCTGCCTGCCGTCCGGTGCCTTTGCCCCCCTACTCTGGATTATCGACCCCTGCCTGCCTTGACCTGTCATTTGCCTGCCCCGTTACAATAAACATTGTTACTACACACAGTCTGCACTTGGGTCTTACCTTGATTCCTGATATGGCAATATGTTATTCAACTCATACCAATGAAACATTACATTTGATTCTCTATTATCTGCTCTTCCATCTTTATTAAACCCTCCTTTTGTTTAGGTTGAAGTCAAAATACCTCAACCGGACTCCTTTAGAAGGTCACGGATCTTCTAAAGGAGATGTAGGACACTTTTTTTTTTTTTTTCTGAAAACAAAGTAGTTTTACATGTGTTCACATCCAAATAAACGGCCTAATTTCAATATTATTTAAAATGGTTGTGAAAAAAAGTGTCATAGTTGCGTCCAGCAAAGGAAAAGGATCTGACTTTAAGCGTTTTGGTGAAGGGGATTGAAAAGGTAGAAGGACACCTCCATCTCCCACATTACCTATCCCTGGAGCTTGAAGGCTCAAGATTGTCTGCATTAAAATATTGGACAACATTTGCAATTGCAATTCTTGGTACAATTAGAATACTTTTCACAAATACTGTACATCGATCAAGGAGGAGAATAAGAGGTTGGCTTACGTAGCGAAGGGTCCTCCACTGTAATACTTGGTGGCCTGTGCTGCGTTTTAGCGTTTTGCTTCTTGGTAGCAGTGGCACAGGTTTTCTGGTGCGTTAGGGCATATTTTGGTGGGGGCTTGGGTAGACCTTTGCCTGAAAATAAAATATGTGTAAAATAACATCCAGCCTTATTCTACACACATTTGTCAAGCGTTAAAATGTTACTGAAGTGGAAGACTTTTAAAAAGTTAAACTAAACACATTACCAAACTTTAAACCAGCATTCTACAACATGCCTCCCAAGCCTCTACCCCGGAAATCCAGACAGATTTCAGCTCAGTTTCACGTTTCACTACACTAACAATGGACTGTTCTGTCTGGGTTGAGTCTACCTCCCCACTAGCCACATAGTTGTAGATTTGAAAGGATCAGTTTAAGTAATATTGTAAGAAGTCCTGCCAGTCTATTAAAAGGCAAGGTAGTTGTTCAGTGGCTAGGGTTCAGGGACAAGGGCTTGATTAGTCATCATTGCGGGCTACCATACTTACATACTGTAACTTGGAGGCAGCAGTGGCTGGAGTTGGGAGACTACATTCCTCCTGCTATTCTTAACACACAATATACAGAATACAACCATGCAAAGTAAATTAAATGTACACAAATTGTCAATATGTGTTTAAACATACAGATTATAATTTATTTGAATGTAGTTCTCTTTCTGTTTTACTTGGAGATTTCCTGCACTTTATTATTGCACTAACTATTGTCTATTGTCCATGACAATTAGTTTAATATTTGTGTTGACAAAGAAACTGACTCCAAGGCGATAGAATTTATGAATATTTTGATCTCTATGGACTTCATCCAACATGTTACTGGGCCCACCCATAACCGTGGCCATACTATGGACCTGGATTTTACCAAAGGGCTTTTTACTGGGCCCACCCATAACCACAGCCATACTCTGGACCTGGTTATTACATTTACATTTACATTTAAGTCATTTAGCTGACGCTCTTATCCAGAGCGACTTACAAATTGGTGCATTCACCTTATGATATCCAGTGGAACAACCACTTTACAATAACCAAGGGGCTTACAACTGGGCCCACCCATAACCACAGCCATACTCTGGACCTGGTTATTACCAAGGGGCTTTCTACTGGGCCCACCCATAACCCCGGCCATACTCTGGACCTGGTTATTACCAAGGGGCTTTCTAGCTAGGCCCACCCATAAACACAGCCGTACTCTGGACCTGGTTATTACCAAGGGGCTTTCTACTGCGCCCACCCATAACCACGGCCATACTCTGGACCTGGTTATTACCAAGGGGCTTTCTACTGGGCCCACCCATAACCGTGGCCATAATCTGGACCTGGTTATTACCAAGGGGTTTTCTACTGCCGCTGGTTATTACCAAGGGGCTTTCTACTGGGCCCACACATAACCGTGGCCATACTCTGGACCTGGTTTTACCAAGGGGCTTTCTACTGGGCCCACCCATAACCCCGGCCATACCCTGGACCTGGTTATTACCAAGGGGCTTTCTACTGGGCCCACCCATAACCACAGCCATACTCTGGACCTGGTTATTACAAGGGAATTTCTTACTGGGCCCACCCATAACCACAGCCATACTCTGGACCTGGTTATTACCAAGGGGCTTTCTACTGCGCCCACCCATAACCGTGGCCATAATCTGGACCTGGTTATTACCAAGGGACTTTCTACTGGGTCCACCCATAACCACAGCCATACTCTAGACCTGGTTATTACCAAGGTAATTTCTACTAGACCTGGTTATTACCAAGGGGCTTTCTACTGGACCTGGTTATTATCAAGGGGCTTTCTATTGACAAATCCTTTATTGTTTATGTAGCTTTATCTTATCATCACTGTGTTTTTTTTACTACCTTGTTGCCCAGAGCACAGGGTAATACTGAATGCAATACTTCTGAAGTTGCTACAGATTTTATTGAGTGTGTGAACAATACTCCACCACCTATTCTGCCTTCCTCTTGTGGTGATTTAGTTAATAACTGTAATAGCAAATGAAGGGCAACCATTGATGCCATAGCTCCTGTAAAGTTGAAAAAAGTCACAACCAAACAGAGAGCCCCTTGGAAAGAATAAACTAAATAAATTAAAGAGAAATTGCAGAAATGCAGAGCGGAAGTGGAGAAAGTCAAAGGTGCAGGTCCATTATAATATTCTGAGAGTGCAACTTGGCATATATAACAAAGCAATTTGTATACCTTGATCACTATTAAATCTGTATAATTCGAGAGTGCTCTTCTCAACCATTGAGGACCTGATAAATCCCGCCTCCGCAAACCTATGTGGACTTTCCGCCCCATCTAAATGTGATGAGTTTGCAGCATATTTCAGAGATAATTATCAGTCAAGCAAGAACTGGTGAGAAGTTAGATGATATGTGCCCATGCCTACCACGCAAAGGCAATATGGAGTTATTTTCCATTGTTGATACAGACATGCTCAGGAAAGTGATAGTACAACTTAAGCCTTCTACCTGCCTTCTCGATCCTATCCCCACCACCTTCTTCAAAACAGTTTTTAATTGCATATCTGAAGAAGTGCAAGCTATTGTTAATCACACACAGGTACTTTCCCCACTGCACTAAAAAACCCTTCTGAAGAGAAGTAATCTAGATTCTTCAGCTCTTAGCAATGTCTGGCCAATCTCCAACCTTCCATTCTTAAGACAAAATTCTGGAGAAACTGGTGTTCAAACAGCTACTGTATTTGGGGAAATGATTTGGGCAACAAGCCTGGAAATGAGATCAGAGCCGCCAAAACCTTGGTTTTCTGAGAGGAAGACAGTCTGCCTGTTTCAGAAGCTGAAACCAGGAGCACCTTGAACTCACAGGACATGACTCAGACAGGACATAACTCAAGCATGTATCCACAGGCTCTGGTTTAGTCTCTCCAGAGAATAAGGAAACAAAATGGATGGGAATCATGTAAGCAGTAAAATTAAGGTTTAAAAAACAGATTAAAAAACACCTTATGGAACAGCCGGGACTGTGAAGCAACACAAACATAGGCACAGACACATGCATACACGATAACATACACATGCATACACACACAATAACATACGCACTATACACACGTACACATGGATTTAGTACTGTAGTTATGTGGTAGTGGTGGAGTAGGGGCCTGAGGTCACGCAGTGTATTGTGAAATCTGTTAATGTATTGTAATGTTTTTTAAATTGTATAAACTGCCTTAATTTTGCTGGACCGCAGGAATAGTAGCTGCTGCCTTGGCAGCTAACGGGGATCCATAATACATACAAACACAAAAATGAAAGCTACATTTGTTGGCAGCTAGATGATTTGGAGAGGAACACCATCAACGTTGATTTTTAAATCTATTGAATCCTCAATGAAAATCTGGATGATCAACCAGAGTCTTTGCTCTACCTAGCTTTTGAAAACCCTTCTCCATATGACGGGGTTTCAGCCATTACATTCGTCCACATTTTGCTCTGCGTAAACTACCATTTCAACGTTGTGTTAAAAACATTTACAGATGTCCATAATCGCTTTCATTAATGATCATTCATGTCTTCTTTCATGTCAGCGAGAAAGAATCTAAAAATATATAGAATGTTACTTACTGTCACGGTGTACCATGGAGATTTGGACAGGTGGAAACAGTAACCCTATAAAAAGTTGTGTAATAATGAACTTTTTTGTAGTATTATTTCTCGCTGATATTTAAAAATATATATATATATTCCTAATGTTTCTCAAACAGTACCTCAAGCGATGAGTGTTCATGTTTAGAGCAAGCGTTGGGGTTTTAACAAAACTCCCCCTGGTCAGAAGATACTATCTTCAATAGTCTCTGAAGTAGTAGTTAGCGTATATGAATGGGGTACTATATACCCTACTCAACACGATCATATGCTGGGACCGAGAGACTGAAAAACAGCTTCTATCTCAAGGCCATCAGACTGTTAAACAGCCATCACTAACATTGAGTGGCTGCTGCCAACATACTGACTCAAATCTCTAGCCACTAATAATTAAAAATTGGATGTAATAAATGTATCATTAGTCACTTAAACAATGCCACTTCATATAATGTTTACATACCCTACATTACTAATCTCATATGTATATACTGTACTCGATACCATCTACTGCATCTTGCCTATGTTGCACGGACCTCTCTCATCCATATATTTATATGTACATATTCTTATTCATTCCTTTACACTTGTGTGTGTATAAGGTAGTTGTTGTGAAATTGTTAGATTACTTGTTAGATATTACTGCACTGTCGGGAACTAGAAGCACAAGCATTTCGCTACACTCGCATTAACATCTGCTAACCATGTGTATGTGACAAATAACATTTGATTTGCCTCCCCCGCATTCAAACCGACATAAAATAAATGAATGAAACGCAGCATAACGTGATCGGAAATCTCAACAAACAAGCAAGACGCCGCAATGAACAATTGAATGCGTGCGCATTCACCCGAGGGAGAGCTTTTCAGCACAACACGGCATATTTTTGAACATTCAGCCCCTCTTCCTTGAGAATTACCAATAAACTACCCACTGCACCCCTGGTGAGGTTGTTTTCATTATTCCAAGATGCCAGCTTGACGTTTGCAGTCACAAAGATGATGAAAGATGCACAAAAGCCACTTCAATGTCATAAATGTACAATGAACAAAAATATAAATGCAACATGCAACAATAAAACACTTGGGAGCCAGGCCCATCCACATTATATATTTTTTCCCCACAGAAGGGCTTTATTACAGACATAATTACTCCTCAGCAACCCCCAGGTGAAGAAGCCGGATGTGGCAGACATGGGTTGGCATGGTTACATGTGGTCTGCGGTTGTGAGGCGGGTTGGAAGTACTGCCAATTTCTCTATAACGACATTATAGTAGAGAAATTAACCTTAAATTCTCTGGCAACAGCTCTGGTTGACATTCCTGCAGTCAGTGTCACGCTCGTTGAAAAGAGTGGACCAAGATGCAGCGTGGTATGTTTCCATCTCTTTTAGTAGGAAGAGAAAAACTCAAAGAACAAAAACATTAAAGTGAACAAACAAAACGTGAAGCTAATAATAGTGAACACAGGCAACTATACATAGACAAGATCCCACAAAGCACAATGGAGAAATGGATACCTAAATTTTTTTATTTTATTTTTATTTATTTAACCTTTATTTAACCAGGTAGGCAAATTGAGAACACGTTCTCATTTACAATTGCGACCTGGCCAAGATAAAGCAAAGCAGTTCGACACATACAACAACACATAGTTACACATGGAGTAAAACAAACATATAGTCAATAATACAGTGAAAAAAAAATAAGTCTATATACAATGTGAGCAAGTGAGGTGAGATAAGGGAGGTGAAGGCAAACAAATATATGTATAAATAAATAAAATATAAACAGGCATGGAGGCGAAGTGAGTAACAACACAGCAAGTAAAATAAAAACTAAAAAAACACTGGAATGGTTGGTTTGCAGTGGAAGAAGTGCAAAGTAGAGACAGAAATAATGGGGTGCAAAGGAGCAAAATAAATTAATAAATAAATACAGTAGGTAAAGAGGTAGTTGTTTGGGCTAAATTGTAGATGGGTTATGTACAGGTGCAGTAATCTATGAGCTGCTCTGACAGCTGGTGCTTAAAGCTAGTGAGGGAGATAGGTGTTTCCAGTTTCAGAGATTTTTGTGTTCGTTCCAGTATTGGCAGCAGAGAACTGGAAGGAGAGGCGTCCAAAGGAAGAATTGGTTTTGGGGGTGACTAGAGAGATTACCTGCTGGAGCGCGTGCTACAGGTAGGTGCTGCTATGGTGACCAGCGAGCTGAGATAAGGGGGGACTTTACCTAGCAGGGTCTTGTAGATGACCTGGAACCAGTGGGTTTGGCGACGAGTATGAAGCGAGGGCCAGCAACGAGAGTGTACAGGTCGCAGTGGTGGGTAGTATATGGGGCTTTGGTGACAAAACGGATGGACTGTGATAGACTGCATCCAATTTATTGAGTAGGGTTTTGGAGGCTATTTTGTAAATGACATCACCGAAGTCGAGGATTGGTAGGATGGTCAGTTTTACAAGGGTATGTTTGGCAGCATGAGTAAAGGATGCTTTGTTGCGGAATGGAAGCCAATTCTAGATTTGACTTTGGATTGGAGATGTTTGATGTGGGTCTGGAAGGAGAGTTTACAGTCTAACCAGACCACTAGGTATTTGTAGTTGTCACATATTCTAAGTCAGAGCCGTCCAAAGTAGTGATGTTGGACAGGCGGGCAGGAGCAGGCAGCGATCGGTTGAAGAGCATGCATTTGGTTTTACTTGTATTTAAGAGCAGTTGGAGGCCACGGAAGGAGAGTTGTATGGCATTGAGCTCGCCTGGAGGGTTGTTAACACAGTGTCAAAAGAAGGGCCAGAAGTATACAGAATAGTGTCGTCTGCGTAGAGGTGGATCAGAGAATCACCAGCAGCAAGAGCGACATCATTGATGTAAACAGAGAAGAGAGTCGGTCCAAGAATTGAACTGTGGCACCCCCATAGAGACTGCCAGAGGCCCGGACAACAGACCCTCCGATTTGACACACTGAACTCGATCAGAGAAGTAGTTGGTGAACCAGGCGAGGCAATCATTAGAGAAACCAAGGCTGTCGAGTCTGCCAATGAGGATGTGGTGATTGACAGAGTCAAAAGCCTTGGCCAGGTCAATGAAATCGGCTGCACGTATTTGTTTCCTATCGATGGCGGTTACGATATCGTTTATGACCTTGAGCGTGGCTGAGGTGCACCCATGACCAGCTCTGAAACCAGATTGCATAGCGGAGAAGGTGTGGTGTGATTCGAAATGGTCGGTAATCTGTTTGTTGACTTGGCTTTCGAAGCCCTTAGAAAGGCAGGTAGGATGATATAGGTCTGTAGCAGTTAGGGTCAAGGGTGTCCCCCCCTTTGAAGAGGGGGATAACCGCAGCTGCTTTCCAATCTTTGGGGATCTCAGACGACACAAAAGAGAGGTTGAAGAGGCTAGTAATAGGGGTGGCAACAATTTCAGCAGATAGTTTTAGAAAGAAAGGGTCCAGATTATCTAGCCCGGCTGATTTGTAAGGGTCCAGATTTTGCAGCTCATTAAGAACATCAGCTGACTGTATTTGGGAGAAGAGAAATGGGGAAGGCTTGGGCGAGTAGCAGAGGGGAGGGCAGTGCTGTTGTCCGGGGTAGGGGTAGCCAGGTGGAAAGCATGGCCAGCCGTAGAAAAATGCTTATTGAAATTCTCAATTATAGTGGATTTGTCGGTGGTGACATGTGTTTCCTATCTTCAGAGCGGTTGGAAGCTGGGAGGAGGTGTTCTTATTCTCCATGGACTTTACGGTGTCCCAGAACTTTTTTGAATTTGTGTTGCAGGAAGCATTTTTCTGCTTGAAAAAGCTAGCCTTGGCTGTTCTAAACTGCCTGTGTATATTGGTTTCTGGCTTCCCTGAAAAGTTGCATATCACGGGGCTGTTCGATGCTAATGCAGAACGCCATAGGATGTTTTTCTGTTGGTTAAGGGCAGTCAGGTCAGGAGAGAACCAAGGGCTATATCTGTTCCTGGTTCTAAATTTCTTGAATGGGGCATGCTTATTCAAGATGGTGAGGAAGGCATTTTTTAAAAATGACCAGGCATCCTCTACTGACGGGATGAGATCAATATCCTTCCAGGATACCCCGGCCAGGTCGATTAGAAAGGCCTGCTCGCTGAAGTGTTTCAGGGAGCGTTTGACAGTGATGGTGGAGGTCGTTTGACCGCTGACCCATTACGGATGCAGGCAATGAGGCAGTGATCGCTGAGATCTTGGTTGAAAACAGCAGAGGTGTATTTGGAGGGCAAGTTTGTTAGGATGATATCTATGAGGGTACCCGTGTTTACGGAATTGGGTGGTACCTGGTAGGTTCATTGATAATTTGTGTGAGATTGAGGGCATCAAGCTTGATTTAAGGGTGGCTGGGTGTTGAGCATGTTCAAATTTAGGTCGCCTAGCAGCACGGCTCTGAAGATAGATGGGGGGCAATCAGTTCACATATAGTGTCCAGAGCACAGCTGGGGGCAGAGGGTGGTCTATAGCAGGCGGCAACGGTGAGAGACTTGTTTTTAGAGAGGTGGATTTTTAAAAGTAGAAGTTCAAATTGTTTGGGACAGACCTGGATAGTATAACAGAACTCTGCAGGCAGTTTTTGCAGTAGATTGCAACACCGCCCCTTTGGCCGTTCTATCTTGTCTGAAAATCTTGTAATTGGGGATGAAAATGTGGTCTTTCTAAGCCAGGATTCAGACACGGCTAAAACATCCGGGTTGGTAGAGTGTGCTAAAGCAGTGAACAAAACAAACTTAGGGAGGAGGCTTCTAATGTTAACATGCATGAAGCCAAGGCTATTACGGTTACAGAAGTCATCAAAAGAGAGCGCCTGGGATAGGAGTGGAGCCAGGTACTGCAGGGCCTGGATTCACCTCTACATCACCAGAGGAACAGAGGAGGAGTAGGATAAGGGTACGGCTAAAAGCTATGAGAATTGGTCGCCTAGAGCTACTAGAGCAGAGAGTAAAAGGAGGTTTCTGGGGCGATAAAATAGTTTAAAGGAATAATGTACAGACAAAGGTATGGTAGGATGTGAATACAGTGGAGGTAAACCTAGGTATTGAGTGATGATGAGAGAGATCTTGTCTCTAGAAACATCATTGAAACCAGGTGTGTCATCGCGATATGTGGGTGGTGGAACTGAGAGGTTGGATATGGTATAGAGAGCAGGGCTAGAATCTCTACAGTGAAATAAGCCAATAAACACTAACCAGAACAGCAATGGACAAGGCATATTTACATTAAGGAGAGGCATGCTTAATCGAGTGATCAATAAGGGTCCAGTGAGTAGAGGTTGGTTGGGGTCGTGGCGATCCAGACAGCTGGCCGGTTATATGGCTATCGGTAGCAGCATAGGATGGAGGTCTGTTTGTAGATACCTCGTGCGTTTCGTCGGTAGGTTCCGTGTAGTGGGGTTTTGTTCAGATAGCAGCCGATAAGACAGCTAACGATTAGCGGGCCTCAGATGAGCGTTCAGGTAACGTCGGGACGGAGGTGCCGTGGATAAATCCCTCGGGCAGATAACGTCGGCAGTCAGTCCGCGGCAGTCAGTCGTGAAGGCCCGGTGGGGTTCCGTATCTGCAGCAGCAACAAAAGAAACGGGTCCGGATGGTGAATTGGAAACTCCTCAGCTGGCTAGCTCCAGCATGATTTGAGTTTGCTCCGGGGTCGACGTAAGCCAATAGTCACACGGTWTGCAGCTAGCTAGCTGCGAAATCAAGGTGCAAGTGTCCAGAGCCTGCGGCTGGAATCCGGGGAAACTGAGAGAAAAAAGTCCCGGAATGCTCCGGTCCGAGTCGCGTTGCACAAAAGTGCCGGTAGATTATCGAGCTAAAGGAATAGCTGATGACCACAAAACGTGGGCAGCTGAAACACCAACGCTAGCCAGCAAACCGGCTAATTTCGGGGCAGCTACAGATTAGCTTCTGGCTAGCTATCGGAGCAGCTTCTGGTTAGCTTTCAGRCCAGCTTCTGAATTAGCCCCTGGCTAGCTTCCACGATGGATCTTCAGATTGAGGTAAATAATACCCTTTGTAATTGGTGAAGCGGGTTGCAGGAAAGCCTTTGCAGGAAAGCTTCTGTAGTTGAGTTCTTGGATAACAAAATAAATAAAAGATATGCGAAGAAAAGGTGTAAATATATATATATACAGGACACGACACGACAATACGGAAAAAGACGTCTGAACTGCTAAGCCACCTTGGACGACAACGTCCATTTATAAATATGATCCCCAATCAGAGACAACAATAAACAGCTGCCTCTGATTGGGAACCATACCAGGCCAACATACATATACAATTCCCCTAGATAACCCACCCTTAATCACACCCCGACCTAACCAACATAGAGAATACACAGCACTCTATGGTCAGGGCGTGACAGTCAGCATGCCAATTGCATACTCCCTCAAAACTTGAGACATCTGTGGCAATGTGTTGTGTGACAAAACTGCACATTTTAGTGGCATTTTATTGTCCTCAGCACAAGGTGCACCTGTGTAATGATCATGTTGTTTAATCAGCTTCTTGATATGCCACACATGTCAGGTGGGTGGATTATTTTGGCAAAGGAGAAATGTTCACTAAAAGGGATGTAAACAAATTTGTGCACAACATTTGATAGAAACAAGTTTTTCTTGCATATTGAACTTTTCTGGGATCTTTTATTTGGGACTAACACTTTACATTTATATATTTGTTCAATAGAATGTTGTAAAACCCTGTTAGTCAGGTTATTAAGTCATTGTATTGAAGTTAACGTTTTACCCTCATTTCAATGTTTGTAAAGCTGGTTTAAATGATATGAAAACCGTACTGGTAACTTTTTGAAAAATCCAAATGTGTTTAAAACGTAGATTCAACGTCACAATCGGCCTACGTTGACAAATAACATCCAAACAACGTTGATTCAACCAGCTTGTGCCCCCAGTGGGTAGATACTTCAAAAGATGATTATAAATAATATTCCATATGGGAATCATAACAAATGTCTGCATTTACTTTTCTCCACTATATAAAACCATAGACACGTGACAAAATCATAATACGCACAACAAGATAGCTAATACCACTAACATTATAGAACACAATCACGTACAGACATCTTGAACATCTGTCAATGTTTGGTTCAAATCAGTTATACAGTTAACAAAAAAAGAAATGCCTCGCTCTGCCAAGGGTAAAAACAGGGTTAGATTTGCTGAGAGTGGCGAGACTGGCTGAGCTTCCATTAGTTGCCCGCCACAATCGCAAAAATATGTCCCCATCCTGTACACACACATCCTGAGCCAGGAACTTCCTAGCACCCTGCCTTAATCTTTTTAGAAATGATGGGGGCTTGTGAAGCAAAAAACACTTAAATCTTCAACCTACCTCCTATTATTATAATTATTTAGCACTCAACACCTTCTACACCGTTTAAGCTAGAAACGCCATTCAAACTTTAAAACATGTAGACTGATCTGGTTTGATTTGCTTGTATTCAGCTTTTTTGACATATTTTATACTTTTTAAGTTGTAATTTTTTTTTGTCCTTCTTTACGTCAATCTTTATAGTACATAGTACATTTATAGTACCTCAATCAGACTGACGAACCGGTGTCTGTATGTTACCTCGCTACTTTTATAGCCTCGCTACTGTATATAGCCTCTCGTTTTACTGTTGTTTTCTTTCTTTACTTACCTATTGTTCACCTAACACATTTTTTTGCACTATTGGTTAGAGCCTGTAAGTAAGCGTTTCACTGTAAGGTCTACACCTGTTGTATTCAGCGGACGTGACAAATAAACTTTGATTTATTCATTTTCATGGCATTTCCTCAACATTTTAAAACTCTCCATTTTGACATCACTACCAACAATCCATTCACTGTAAATTCAATAATGCAACTTTTGACACAAATCAGCTACTTTGACCACATCAATAACTATGGTACGGCTTGGGTATCACTAAATTGACCACTGAATCTTGAGTAATTTTTATCGTGCTCTGCTACGCAGTACAGTTATATCTGACTAAGATCAAAACATGAAGTCAAAAGTGCTTCGTCAAATATAAGAGGAGAGATTATTTCACAGAAAATAATAATGTTCCTTGAGTTTTGTCGGAGTTTAGAGTGATGAAAAATAGCTAACAGCTAACTGATTTCTCATATCTCTACATCGAGCAGAGCAGCCCAAGCGAAGCTGTTGCCATGGACACTCACACGCTCAGAGTCGCCATGAGCAGAGTGTGTGCCGGAGTGATTGAGTGACAGACAGAGAGGAGCAGCAAATTGATTTACTAATTGAGGAAGTTATTTCTGATTTCGGGTTTCAGGCAGGGCCTTATATTTGGCAGAAGCAATCGGGCCTGTGTATGCAGCCTGGTCTCATAGACTAGACGTAACATAGTACATGTTAATCCGGGACACTGAAAATAGTATGAACTGTTATGTTTGGTATGGTTACACAATTAAGGCAAAAACATATAACGTGCACGTCTAGCAACCCAAATGTTGGGTGTTCAAATCTCATCAAGGACAACTTCTGCATTTTAGAAACTTTTCAACTACTTACTACTTTGCAACTACTTAGCATGTTAGCTAACCCTTCCCCTAACCCTAACCTTAACCCTTTAACCTAACCTTAATTTTAACCCTAACCCATATCCATGGACCATAGACACATAACAATAACATAAAATAAACAAGATACCTAATACATATCGTACTAATTGGAGGGCACACGACTACTGAACCACACAACTACTGATGACCACTACTGATGACCACTACTGATGACCACACAACTACTGAACCACACAACTACTGAACCACACAACTACTGAACCACACAACTACTGAACCACACAACTACTGACCACAACTACTGACCACAACTACTGACTAAAAACTATTGACCACTACTGACTATGGACGGGCATTTCAAATTATTTCACGATTCAAAAAATATGATTAAAGTAAAACTGGTAACACTTTACTTGACACACAGTGTCATAACACCTTAAGACAAAGTCATAACCACGTCATAACGGCTGACCTAACCTGTCATAACCTGTCGTAATATGGTCATAACCACATCATAACGGCTGACCTACTAACCTGTCATAACCTGTCGTAATATGGTCATAACACTGTCATGACGACACATATATTTTGATCTGGTGTGACATATATAGCATTATTGTATGGCTGGTTATAACACCTACATAAGATGACAAAACCCACACAACCTACCACACAAGGCAAAACATTCCATTACACCATAACCTACAAGTGAACGGTATGTTTATGTTCTATAACAGTTTCTGAAATTGACCATGTTAAATTATTATTGTTATTGCGCACAAATTGATGTCAGACATGCACCCACCCCAATGCTCTGTTGCTGAATACCCGGGTTGAATGCAGAAGCATATTTCAGGAGCAGGACAAGACACCCTCTTTTAGACTGATGATTGACATAAGACCATGTACTTGATCTGCCTTTTTGGCTTATTTGTTGATGATGTCATAATAATTCTTCACAGTCATAAAGTGTATTATCTTAGTCCAAGTAAAGTGACACAGGTTGGTCATAATGCTTCATGACCGTGTCATAAAGTGTATTTTCTGCAAGTTACTTAAAATATGAATGAAAAAAAAACATGACTGTAAAGAATTAATATCAACTGAAACAAAGGACTTAAGAAACAAACGTTCAAATGGAAGGAGACTTCTTGGCAGGGAGAAAACACGTTTGAATGAAGGTGTAAATATAACGGTCATAACAGTAATATGACAGGTTATGACAAGTTATGGTTATGACCATGTCATAATGTGTTATGATGCTGGGTGTCAAGTAAAGTGTTACCATAAAACTTGTTAAACTTCCAAGCCCCACAACTTTACTTGTAAAATTACCATCTAGTCCAATATTGTGATTTTTTTTCAAGGGCTCTCAATTCAGCAGAGCTTTTAAATGAGTTAAAAGAAGGTTGTCAGGAAAAGGCCCTGTTCTCTGCAACACATGGAAACAAATTCTGAATTCTTTCTATTTGGAGAGCCGTTTTTGTCTGTCCACTTTGAATTTTTAATGAAGGCTTATGTCTATAAATTAAATGTAGCCTATTAAGTTATTCAACATAACTAAATAAATAATGAAATCAGCAGCTTTCGAAATAAATGAAAGAAATATGATAGGCTATGAAAAATTGTTACATACAAATTGTTACTTTCATATGGGATTTGTTTTAATAGCTGAAATCATTAAATGCTATGTGTTGCGTTTGCAATTCAACATCGGCTAAAATTGGTGTAGGTCAAATAAGCAGTCTGTCACGTTTACTAAACACGTAGCCATCAGGAAAACAAGTCAAAACAATGAGGGTGCTGCTATTGTTTTTGGTTTCCACAATGGAACTTTGTTCTGCAGGAGACAAAAATCTGCTGCAATTATTTTTTGTCTAATGTTTATATACAAAAACAGGATGTAGGAGCCTGAATGTACAATTCAAATTCGCACCACTTGTATTTTGGCAGGGAATAGGGAGCCTAATTTGTCGTCCGTTTGCCAATAAGGCGTAAATGTAGCCTATAATAAATTAAATCAATGATTGCTGTTGGTTTATTGGATTATGTGGGAATGATGCTGTTGTTACTTTTACTGCAACTCTCTATGTGGGGAGCAACTGGAGCAGACACCAGCCGAGAAGCAACTGTTTGTACATCCAATGCCTGTTTCTCTTTTCACATGGAGGGAGTCAGCTTTGAAGACGCTCGATTGAAATGCCATGGTGACGGAGGTTACTTGGTAACAACTAAAGACAAAAGCGAGATAGCAGAACTTCAGTCAACCCTTTTACAGATCGACGTAAGCCATCGCTATTTGGACTTCAAATTTTGGATTGGACTGAAATTGCGTAAAGGCGACTGCATTATAAGGGACATGAGTCTCAACGGTTTTAAGTGGATATCTGGAGGGGAATATTCCCAATATTCGAACTGGGAGAAGGAGCCTCGCAGCACCTGCACAGAGGAGCGTTGCGCGTTGGTACATTACTCTTTATGGAGTCGCAATGAATTGAAATGGACGGATGGATCTTGCAAAGACAAGGCTTTTTACTCGTGCAAATTCTATTTCAAGGGAATGTGTAAACCTTTGTTGTTGGCAGGAGGAGAGCAAGTGAATTACATGCTCCCATTCTCAGCAAATCCACTAAATGGTGATAATAACATGACTGCATTCCCATTTGGAACATATGCTGATATAAGATGCAATGACAATGATCACTTTTCTATTTGTAAATTAACGGATGGTGTCTATGGTTGGACTATCCCTGGTCCGTTTTGCGGCTCAGATAAACAGAACTGTGGGTATAAAAACGGTGGATGTGATCATTTGTGCGTTGATAGTGACGCTGGTGGTGTCCGTTGTGGATGCAAGGACGGTTATGTGTTAGGACAGGACAGAGTATCATGTGGCCTAAAGGAATATTGTCACAGTTCTCCATGTCAGTACCAATGTGTAACAGGACCAACGGGCTTCTCGTGCGTATGCCCAAACGGCTTCCAATTGGATAAAGACCAATTTGGTTGTATTGATGTTGATGAATGCCACATTAATGCCTGCGGTGGTCATCGTTGCATCAATACCCAAGGCAGTTACACATGTAGGTGCAAGGGAGGCTACACAATGGTTGATGGCAAATGCCACGATATAGACGAGTGCACTGAAACTAGATGTCCCCAAATATGTCTTAACTCTGAAGGATCCTTCTCCTGCCATTGCATCGCGGGGTTCACTGTGTCTGAGGACGGACATACGTGTATAGACATAGACGAATGCTTCAGTAATCGATGCGAGGACAAATGCACTAATACCATTGGTAGTTTCAGGTGTTCTTGCCATCAGAACTTCCGGTTACACCCTAATGGAATCACCTGCGTTCGAGATGTGACTGTTGTCTCCACTGCAGAGACGTCAAGTGATCATAGAGACACTGACCAACACGACGAGACCATGGACACTATAACCATATCGCCGGTTGAATTAAAAATAGAGACTCAGTTCACCCACGGACCACCTCAAGACACTATTAGGCACGACATTACGCATGACATTACGCAGCATAGGCCGTCCAGCAAAACCATTGGAATGAGTGGGCCAACGCATAATTACAATTTGTTTAGCTCTTGGCTGTCTATTTGCGTCATTGCTTCTGTTGTTCCACTACTTATTCTCATTGTAGTAACTTCTGGTATTGTCATATTTCGATGTAGTAATTCAAAAAAAGAAGCGAGGAAGAAAATCGCCACTGCTGACAGTTATTGTTGGGTGGCTTCTGGTATAGAGACTCGGTTAGAAACATTTGATGGTTCACTTGAAAGCACAGCTTGAAATTGTGTGAACTCTTGAAATGTTAAACGATAACAAATCTAAATAATATTCAGACATTGCATTACCTACTAAAATATATTTTAAAAATCGTTGAAGAATCTGAATACAAAATGTTTTCTTTTTACAGCGTGTCTGAGATCATTGCCTGTACCTCATCAAAGCACATCTCCAATTTGAAGTATGTTTTATTCATAATGGTTTAACAATGTTATTTCATCGTCATACACTCAACAACAAAAATGTTGGGTCGATTTTTACTATTTTCCTGAGTTCTTGTTATTCATGTATTTTTTACCCAGCAGTGGGTTATTTCTTACTTTTCTGCTCGGTAATCATTATTTATATTTTTTGCTATACTCCTTCCTATACAGTCCATTGCTGTGTGCAGGAAGTTAGTCCAGTCACGTTGTGCGTCAGCCCAGCCTCACATTCAATTCGCACATATATGTACAAAATGTATTTCAGCAGATTTCGTGCGTTTTTGTGCATTTTTGGGGTGGTTCAATTCGTTTGAAAATACACGAATTTCTGTGCTACTTAATTCGTGCGAAAATACACGAATTTCTGTGCTACTTAATTCGTGCGAAAAGACACGAATTTAACCAGTAGGCGACACACAAGCCATTGCAACAACCATAGACGCGATCGCCTGTATTTATTTATTTTACGTTATGAATATATAGATATTTTGTCTTTTTTTAACCATTTAACCATAAGAGGTTATATATATATTGTCTTTATTTAATCCCTATTAAAACATTGTGGTTTTATGCCTATATGTACTGTTTTCGATTTTTCTGAACAGACTTTTCAGGATAGAATGAATGTAAGCAATGCATGATGGTTAATGGTGTTTTATTCGGTTGTAGTTCCATGTATTTCTTAAAAAATAAACGTGTAAACTATTTTTATTGAACAGAATGTAACTGAAAATACAATGGCAGCCTTGCCATTGTCCATCAATAACAAAACATTTTTTTTCGTATAACATTTGGGGAAACGTATGCAGTCATTGTAGTCTTACATTTTGTTGGCCAACCAAAATTACCAAAACGTTAACCCGTAATAAGGCTAGGGTGGCTGAGTGTAAATACATGGCTCTGAGTGTAAGCACTTTTCAACTAGAAACGTTCTTGTGTTCAAATTACGTCAGTGCGAAATAGCTAGAAAGCTTTCGTATTTCCACTTGGCTGCACCTAAGCTTCTAGCTACCGGAAAGTTACAAGAAGAACAAGAATAGTTACCTCATCGGGTCATGTGACACTCTGGATGCCCCCTAAAAGCAATTTCAACCGTTTTGAAAAATGACACCTGGTAACCCAAAAAAATACCAGGTGCATGAAAAGTTTGGACTTAGAATATTTTTTGAAAACCTCCATAAATCACTCAGGCCATTGACTCGAGAAGAAAAAACATAAAATATTTTCAGAAGAAAAAACAGAATATTTTTTGAAAACCTCCATAATCACTCAGGCCAGCACCATTGATTTGGGGCGGTGTATAGCGCTCCCAGAGCGGGTATGGAAGTCTGGATCCCCCTAAAGCATTTAAGGCTCTGTGTGTCTTTAAGCACCATACTTTTTCACTCCATCCTTGCTGTGTGTGTGTGTGTGTGTGTGTGTGTGTGTGTGTGTGTGTGTTGTGTGGGTGTGTGTGTGTGTGTGTGTGTGTGTGTGTGTGTGTGTGTGTGTGTGTGTGTGTGTGTGGTGTGTGAGAGAGCTTTTCTTTGACATCTGTTTAGCGAAATTACTGATTTACAGTTCATGAGGGTTGACCGATTCCACAATTTAAAGTTTTGGAAAGATCTGACTTTTTTAAACTTCGAAACAGCACCTATGACCCCATTTTAAGGCACTTCCGGTTGGCACAGGAAGCTATAAGTAAATACATATCCTGATCGGGGTATGCTTTTACAGAATCCTGAGTTTTAAGTCTATACGTTAAGAACTGACTGATTTACACAGGGTTGAATGCACTATATATCACAAACTGCTGGTTGGGTATGGCAAAACACTTTTAGGGTGATTTTATCACTTCCGGCTCCAGGAAGCTTAGAATCAACACAGGTAGACCTCATAGTGGCTTGATGGATTGTCATTGAAGACAGGTTCATAAGACATTCATAACCCCACTAGGCTTCAGGTTGAATTTAGGGTGGCAGGCAATGTGTTCCTATGGGTGAGATGTCATTGTAAACTGTTGATGTAAACACCTTCTTTTAACTGTTAAGGGTTAATGCCACACGGTCAATGTTGGCTTGCACAGAGACCTTAGGAACGTTCCTGAGGTCAATTGTGCTTCTAAACTTAACAGTTCTCTCTCTGTCTCCCAAAAGCAAAAGACTTGAAATGTAGGTCAAGGGTCATCTTCTGTCACTGTCGCTGCGCTCAGACCGAGCAAGCTACGGTCAAGCGGGGCATCTCGTTGAACTCGGCACGGCTATGGTGATGTCATTTTTAGTGGTGATTTCAGAATGCTATTTTGGTGTTTTTCACTGTTGAAACATTTGCAATGCACAAAAGTCAACTAGCAAGTCAGTGTCCATCAGCCAATTAGATATTTTCAGACACCAAACTGATACCATCTGACTCCAAACTCACTTTTTCCAACTCGTTTAGAAGCCAACTATCACATATTTCAGAGCAGGCCCAAAATTCACAGCGCCTTCCATTTAAACCATAATAAAACAAATAATACGTAGTTATGTTCTAGCTGGGGTCCAGTTTCCACATTATGTTTAGCCCTATGTGAGGCGACCTCGAATCCCAAGTTCGGCTCGATAGGTCATTCGGTGCCCGAGCAAACCTTAATTGGTGCTGAAATTCCACTTATTTCCATGCCTTGCTACGGGGTCCTTGAATGAGCTATCGGACGAAATGTCGGGGTCTGTCTCTATGGGCCGAGCCGGTTTCAATGCACCTAGTCTTGCAACTCTGGGACTTTTCTAAATGTCACCATTTTGTAATGCTCAAAATGAATTGAAGTCAATGCAAATGCACCGAGGCTTTTTATCGGTCCGAGAACCTTCTAGAGCCCACATAACTCACCGTGCTTAATCGACCTGAGCTTAGAACAGGTTTGTAAAGTTTCAGAACTCTAGGTCTGACGGTTTCTTTAAAGTTCAAACAAAAGTAACTATTGCAGGCACTGTCTGCCTCTAAGCCCCTCAGTGTGTCACTCCATCCTTTCTGTGTGGGTGTGTAAATTTTTCCTTGAAATCTGATGGGATGAATGACTGATTTACAGTTCATGAGGGTTGCCTATTCACATATATTAAGTTTTGGAAAGATTTGACTTTTTTTAACCCTTCGAAACAGCCCTTTTGACACCAATTATGGCACTTCCGGTTGGCACAGGAAGCTGAAAGTAAACACATATCCTCATTGGAGTGGGCTTTTACAGAATCCTGAGTTTTAAGTCTATACGTTAAGAACTCACTGATTTACATAGGGTTGAATGCACTATTTTCTCTCAAACTGCAGGTTGGGTACGGCAAACACTTATGGGGTGATTTAACCACTTCCGGTTGCTCCAGGAAGCTTAGAATCGACACAGGTAGACCTCATAGTGGCCTGATGGATTGTCATCGAAGACAGGTTCATAAGGCATTATTAACCCACATAGGCTTCAGGTTGAATTTAGGGGAGCAGGCAATGTATTCCTATGGGGAGACATGTCATTGTAACTGTTTGATGTAAACACCTTCTTTTAACTATTAAGGGTTAATGCCACACGGTCAATGTTAGGCTACCCGGACGACGCTAGCGCCAACGGACCTCCCGGTCGCGGCGGCTGCGTCGGAGCCTGGGCGCGAACCCAGAGACTCTGGTGGCGCAGCTAGCACTGCGATGCAGTGGCAGAGCTTCGAGACCCACTTAAAAAATGTTCGTCTGAACACACTGCAACTGGATCTGTAACTTTTTTTATTTTTAACTCCTTTTTGTGAACATGACCAATTTGTCAATGTACGATTTCTCTTAAATTACGATAGATAAATGGCTGGTTTTTTTTTCCTGACACCGTATGCTTATGTACTTTGACGTGAAGCGGTCAATTAGCACCCTACTTTACGTTTTGACCTTTAATCCCAGAAAAATGGCCATAACTCAAAAAGCGTTGAGGCCTCAACGCCATCTTGTTCGGGGCCAACTGTCCATTACGTCTTCGAAATATTTTCCGTTTAGGAGAAAAGGCCACATGCATTTGCAATGTGCTTGTGCATTTGCAATATTATTTATTTTCCCTCTGGTGGGAATTTCCTAGACTGCGGAAAAATGACCAAAATGTGTTATTTTTATAAAACGGAAACCGAACGTCCGAGAGATTTAGTTTGATGACTTCCTGAAAGATCTCTCCCCCGCGCACGGCCCGACGCCGTCCGCGAATTTTAAGAACGTTGCAGGACGTCTAGTAAGGGACCTTACATTTGCAATGTGGCGTTTCTCACTAACCATATGGCGAGTGCTAAAATGTTCCCTTAAGGTATGGAAAGGCCTTGGAAAGGCCATAAGTGTAAGCCAACATAATTCATATTTTACATTAACATGTAATACATGCATTATGAAGAAAATTGTGTAATTTAGGCTCCACGAAATATGAAATGGGTTTGAAGAAAATCGTGTATGGTTGCCTACATGACAAAAAGGCGTTCTGATTACAAGTGCACCAGTATCCAAAGTATTAAGCGAAATCAAGCACAGAAAACAGCATTGGCATTAATAAAACATAATTTCCCACGAATTAAGTCGCAGGTAAATGTGCGTCTTTTATCAAAAATTCTGTTCAGCAAGTCTAAAACAGTACATATAGGCATAGAGTTTCGGCAGGCAAGAAACTACTTTCCTTAATTTTGTAGCTAGAGTCAAGTGCTTTCTGTGGCACACAATCAGAGTCAAATACTTTGTATAGAACTAACTTCACGTCAGGATAGGCATCCGAAAGTAATAATTAATGTATGTGTGTTGTATTAAACATAGAGGAGGGAGTCAAATGTAGGCAAACATAAACATTTCAGAACAACTACTAGTCGAATAAGACATGGGAGAGATAACGCGTTTTTGCAAAGAGATTTATTTACAAACTAATACACTTGAACAAATAGCCAAACCGAAAACTGCAGACATTAGAGCCTCCCCGCGATCAAACCGACATAACTAAATGATGAAACGCAGCCTAACGTGGAGGAGAGAGAATTAACCCCACTCAATGGGCCCATATCTCAATAACGCAACATGAAAAACACAGCAACAACAACCCGACCTTGCTCTTTTTCAAGAAAACAACCCAAGTGACCCAATGCTTGCAACCCATCAAATAGGTCATCCTAACAACCCAAATTTTTTTGCTTCAAGTTCACAAATGAATCTTATTGATTACATCTTGTCACGGCTGTCGAAGGAAGAGGACCAACGCGCAGCGTGGTGAGTGCACATATTCCTTTAATTTAGGATGACACCGACAAAAACTATAAACAATACAAAAACAACCGTGAAGCTTAAGGCTATGTGCCACAAACAAAGTTAACTTCCCACAAAGAAAGGAGGGAAAAGGACTACCTAAGTATGGTTCCAATTCCCTAGAGACAACGATAGACAGCTGTCCCTGATTGAGAACCACACCCGGCCAAAACATAGAAATACAAAATCATAGAAAAACAAAACATAGAATGCCCACCCCAAATCCCACCCTGACCAAACCAAATAGAGACAGAAAAAGGCTCTCTAAGGTCAGGGTGTGACACATCTGCAATTTAAAAGGTCTAATATACTTAAATGCAGTACGTTTTAATTTGCTCCAAGGGCGCCATACTAATATGGCTGAATATTTAAATATGGCAAAATATTTCAATGCACCTACAAAGGAAAAAAATATTATTTGTTTCTTTCAATTTACACTCCTTTCAGTAATATCCAGACATTTCTGACAGCATGCCAAGGACTCACAAAAACACATTGTATCGGAGCACTTAATTGCAAAAATCTGTTATATTTTTATAATATTATAAAATTGTATTACTCTGACGAATTGCAATGAATTAAGGCGTGTCAACGAAGGATTAGAACATTTATGTTGAAATATGAATAAAAAAAATAAAAAAACACCTTGTGTGCCAAAACTGCGTGCAACTGACCACCGTGGTTAAAGTTTTCACTTGTGGCTGTGGGAAACAGTGGGGAAAAGTCACATGTAAAATCGGATATCTATGCCATGAAGGTGACACGCTTAAACGTCATAACTTTAGAAACAAATCTGGCAGTTTCCATTTCCTTCCTTCCTCAAATCTTTTGTCTCTAGGGTTTCTCCTTTCATGGTTTCCTCAGTATAACTAAATGGATTTTGCCCTCCACAAATCCTCCTGTGATGTTTACTGCGATCATGGCAAGGAGAACGAATCCTTTTGTTGGTTTGATAACCATAATTATTATAACTATGTTAATGCTAACGGTACGAGTGGAAAGCATTGACTCGACTACCTGCGTGTGCAAGGGGAACATTTGCAACGCAGTAACCCTGGGTGCTGTCGATTTCCAGACATCGGGGGAAAAATGCCAAAATATGGAAGGAGAGTTATTGACCGTTCGATCTGCAGCATCAGACGAAATTATTGGAGATTTGCTTGTAGACGTAACGGGAGACTTCTGGATCGGGTTGCGTCTACCAGCTGACCGATGTAGCAACATCGAATCGACATTGAGAGGATACCAGTGGGCAACTGGATTTCAAGTCACAGAATTCAGCAACTGGAAAGACACCGTAAATGTCTGCGCTCCACGGTGTGTGTCCGTTTCTACCGATCGAATGTGGACGGAACGACCTTGCCAGGAAAAAGTCGAGGGATTTTTGTGTCAGAATGTTCATAAAAGCACGTGCCAAACACCGCATATGGAGGCTCAGGAGTTCTCTCATCAAGACGTCATCTATAGTAATGAAGGATGCGCTGGGGCTCCATGCGAACATATATGCACAGAGGCACCAGGGGGCTACACATGCTCGTGTTATGAACGCTATATTCCAAGTAGCGAAAACCCCAACTTGTGTAAAATGCACTGTCCTTTGGCCAAATGTCCAGTAATATGCGACAGACACAGCGCTGGGGCACAATGTGATTGTCCTAGTGGCTTCATAAAGAGTGATGATTATTGCCAAGACATTGACGAATGCGAGAATGGATATTGTGATCAACGTTGTGATAACACGTTTGGAGGTTTTGTTTGTTCATGCAGAGCAGGATTTTCCCTTCAAAATCTCGTTAAATGTGTCAAAACAGACGGAAATGAAAGTGTTCCCTTAACAACGCCTGTCCACAGCGACTTTTTAGCGCCAGGTTTTAACTTTACAAATAATGTATCATCAGCAACAGCGGGGGGATTTATTTGGGTATGGATTTTCATTGCAGTGGCGGTCATAGTGCTGATACTTGTTGTTCGGTATTGTGTTATTAAGCGTCATGAGCAGAATGTTGATAGCCAACAGAGATGTAATGATGAGGCGTTATAGAAACCAGTGACTGCCACATTTATGGAATGAGCAAAAGCTACTCAAGTTGGGGAGGGGGTTAATGCTACTGTTGTGACTGTTGTTCAATATTACTTGTATAGCCATGTTGTCATAAATGTTATGAAACCTAAATAAAGATGTCTAAATAAAGCTGTCTAAAAGAAACAACGAATGACTTATAGCATTTCCATATGTAGAACATTCTCATAATGGTTGCTAAATAGTGTATGATAAAAAAAAAAAAGTATAAACGGTTTATGAATAGTAAAATTTCAAAATAAAAGTTAACATTTCGTTGATGGATAGATACCCTACAAATGATGCATACACATTTACAGACAAGGGCATATGGTTCTTTAAATCAAAGTAAAATAACAATTGGTTGCTTAATGTCACGGACCATTAATGCTTTTGATAATATTAATGTAGCCTAATTATTATACTTCATGTGTTATAATTAGTACTACACTATGAATTGTCAAAATGTACAAGCTGAAGGAGGTCCTGAGCTTACACATGATGTTGTATTCAGATTTGGTAGAATCACTTTTTTCTACCCTGTTGTTATTATCGGTATTGTAAAATTAAGCCCCAAGAACATCCATCGGGGACACATTGTTGTTACTTTATTTGGTGAAATAAAAATATATTTCATAGATACAGCAGTTTCTGTCTTAATGTTTACAATGACCTCAATTTGTCAAAACAAATGTACAAACAAATCAATGTGCTAATTTCACTTGGCCCATTGACTAATCGACTTCGGCATGTAGATGTGGTGTACTAACATCTTTTACAGTGTAAGAAAATACAATGAGCAGAAGGCGATAGCCAAATCGGCACATTCGGGGGGAATGCGCACGGTGGAGATTTGGTCTGGACTCTCCACCTTCGTTGCACCGATGGAAACTCCCACACACCTACCTGAGCACTCCTCTGACCACCCCTTTAGAGCCCTCTGTTGCCACGAAATAGTGGGGTCGTGAAAGGCCAACCAGGGAATCCCCAGCACCACCAGAAACTCAGGGGAATCAATGAGGAAGAGACTAATCCGCTCCTTATGACCCCCCCCTGCGTCACCATGTCCAGTGGAGCCGTGGCCTCCCTGACCACCCCTGACCCTAACGGTCGACTATATAGGGAGTGCACGCGGAAGGGTTTGTCCATCTGAACCAGGGGAATCCCTAACCTATGCGCGAAACCGCGGCCCATAAAATTCCCCGCTGCGCCTGAATCTACTAGCGCCTTATGCTGGGAATGGGGGGAAAACTCAGGGAAAGAAATCAACACATACATGTGACCAACAGGGGGCTCTGGGTGAGCCTGGTGCTGACTCACCTGGGGTGTCCGAACAGTGCTCGGCCTGCCATCTCGACTCCCAGACGAGTCCCTCCAGCACCGGTTGGCAGTGTGCCCTCTCCAACCACACCTAGTGCAGGAAGGGGCTCCTCCTCCGATCGCACTCGCTGCAGCACCCCCTAACTCAATGGGGGTTGGCGCGGAGGCGCTGGGGGGTGGAACCAACAGGACTCGATCCGGACGCCCGCGTGTAGCCAGCAAGTTGTTCAACCTTATGGAGATAGCTAGCTAGTCCACTAGCTAGTCCACTAGCTGTTCCAGGGTGAGGGTGGCGTCTCTGCATGCTAGCTCCCTGAGGACGTCCTCCCGTAAACTGCACCGATAGTGGTCAATCAGGGCCCTGTCATTCCACCCTGCGCCAGCGGCCAAGGTCCTGAACTCCAGAGCAAAGTCTTGTGCGCTCCTCGTCTCCTGCCGTAGATGGAACAGACGTTCACCACTCTGGGTGGTGGTCCCTCGCCGAGTCTGGTCCATCCCAGACCGCGTTGGCCCACTCCAGAGCTTTGCCTGACAGGCAGGAGACGAGGGCGTTCATGCTCTCACTTCCCGAAGGAACCGGGTGAACAATTCCCAGGTAAAACTCCAGTTGGAGCAGGAACCCCTTGCACCCGGCCGCCGTCCCATCGTACACCCTCGGGAGCGCGAGCCGAATACCGTTGGGGCCGGACAACATCAGAGAAGGTGGTGGTGCTGGTTGGAGTGTGGCTGGTGAAGGGGTAGGAAGGCCACCCCTCTCCCATCTCTCCATCGTTGCCATCACTTGATCCATGGTGGTCCCCAGACGGTGGAGAACGGTGGTGTGGTGTTGCACGCACTCCTCCATGGAAGTGGAGAGTGCGTCAGCTCCTGCTGACTCCATTTAATTACGGTGCGGGATTCTGTTAGGTGCCTCCTAAGAAGAGGTAGGAGCAGGAGAGCAAGGAATTCCAGTTTGCACAGTCGTTTATTATAAGTCCCAACCCACCAACAACAGGCGGGGAAAATCACGAAACACACGGAGGAGAAACCTCTACTCCTAACACAGTACTAACGGTACAACGACTGTGAGGGAAAAAACCCTGTGGCGCAAACACGCACCCCTAACAGAGATAACAGGCACCCCTAACAGAGATAACAGGCACCCCTAACAGAGATAACACGCACCCCTAACAGAGCAAACACGCACCCCTAACAGAGCAAACACGCACCCCTAACAGAGATAACACGCACCCCTAACAGAGATAACACGCACCCCTAACAGAGATAACACGCACCCCTAACAGAGATAACACGCACCCCTAACAGAGCAAATACGCACCCCTAACAGAGATAACACAGCAAAATAATCCCGCACAAAGACTAGCAGGCAGCGGAGGCTAATAAACCCACCGAAATTAACTAATCAGACACAGGTGATAACAACAACAGACAGACACAAATGAAAAGGAAAAATGGATCGGTGGCAGCTAGTAGGCCGGCGACGACGACCGCCGAGCACCGGCCGAACAGGGAGAGCAGCCACCTTTAGGGGAAGTCGTGACAGACGTGGCAACTCCAGAAGCCTGAGGGGCTTTACCTCAGTGTGAAACAGAGGAAGCACTACCTCTCTGTTTGACAGGTAAGGCCCAACAACAATATGACCTCGAACATATTATTAAAACTGATTTGTGAAAGAAAATGCACTAGTCAAACACATCAGACCATGTTTATGATCAAATATATCCATGACCTAAGTTATTAATTGATCTCATGCAAAACATTTTATTAAACTGAGGGCTATTTTTTGATGACTCTGATGAAGATGAGAACTCAGATGAAGGTAGAAGTCCTTTTGCTGAGAGCTCAGATGACGACTGCTATGCTATCTGAAATCATACACCACCTCTACCTCTTTCTCTCAGTCGCTCTCTCTCTCCCGCAGGAGAGGGAGAAGGCCGCCACCACCTCCCTCAGGAGCAGCCTTGTCTTCCCAAGTTGACCCTTGACCCGTCACCTTCTGAACCCATTCAGGGAAATGTAATTTGCCAGATGAAGCGCTAGCGGTGAAGGTATGTCTCATCTCAGCGCATTTGTTGCCATGTTTCCTCCTTTCCTCTGTTTCTTCCAGTTCTATAATATGGCGACATCATCATCAGCTACTCAGAATGTTAGTTGTGGACCTTTTTACTGACGGATGTGGTTGTGGACCTTTTTACTGACGAATGTGGTTGTGGACCTTTTTACTGACGGATGTGGTTGTGGACCTTTTTACTGACGGATGTGGTTGTGGACCTTTTTACTGACGAATGTGGTTGCTCTTCATGATTGTGTTGTTTGTTGTTGTATTTTCTACGCTGCTGTGATTTGGGATTTTTGTGTCATTTTGAGATGCAAGGAGTCGTTGGTCTTAATGGGACTGTTTCAATGAAAATCTGATACTGTGTGGAATGTACTGTTACCTAACGCATATACTTCAGCAGGGCATTGTACCCTACGCCATCATTTCAAATGGTGGGACATAGGGGCTCTTTCCCTGTGTCCTACTGAAGCTTACTGGCTGATGAAGGACAATAACGTATCCCTATTTACAGCCGCACGTGATTTGACAGTTGTTTTGCCAAAATGAATTGATGTCAGTTGATATATTTATGGTATAAAAAATATATAGTGTACAGTTCACAAAAATATAACCTACTAAGATAGGAACCTGGCACAATGCTGATTGATATACTGCAGGTTACGAGCAGTGGATTGGTCTGAACAACTTTAGTAGGCCTAGTGATTTTACTGTGAGTTATGAGAAAACAATCAGCAAAAGGGATGGAAATAAAGCATTTTGTAAAGTAAATACTTAGATTGACTTTGTAGTCAAATTCCTGACATCAGTGAACCTGCGCCAGGGATGTCATGAAGAATTAGGGCGTTTTGAAAATGGGGGCTGATACAGTGGTACACTTTTTATGCCGCTCAGGGGCTCCTGTTACCATTTGTAACCAGCTACCCAGCTGCTCTTACCATTTGTAACCAGCTACCCAGCTGCTCTTACCATTTGTAACCAGCTACCCAGCTGCTCTTACCATTTGTAACCAGCTACCCAGCTGCTCTTACCATTTGTAACCAGCTACCCAGCTGCTCTTACCATTTGTAACCAGCTACCCAAGCTGCTCTTACCATTTGTAACCAGCTACCCAGCTGCTCTTACCATTTGTAAACCAGCACCCAGCTGCTCTTACCATTTTGTAACCAGCTACCCAGCTGCTCTTACCATTTGTAACCAGCTACCCAGCTGCTCTTACCATTTGATAACCAGCTACCAGCTGCTCTTACCATTTGTAACCAGCTACCCAGCTGCTCTACCATTTGTTAACCAGCTACCCAGCTGCTCTTACCATTTGTAACCAGCTACCCAAGCTGCTTCTTACCATTTGTAACCAGCTACCCAAGCTGCTCTTACCATTATAACCAGCTACCCAGCTGCTCTTACCATTTTAACAAGCTACCCAGCTGCTCCTTACCATTTGTAACCAGCTACCCAAGCTGCTCTTACCATTTGTAACCAGCTACCAGCTGCTCTTACATTTTAACCAGCTACCCAGCTGCTCTTACATTTGTAACCAGCTACCCAGCTGCTCTTACCATTTTAACCAGCTACCCAGCTGCTCTTTACATTTTAACCAGCTACCCAAGCTGTCTACCATTTGTAACCAGCTACCCAGCTGCTCTTACCATTTGTAACCAGCTACCAGCTGCTCTTACATTTGTAAACCAGCTCCCAAGCTGCTCTTACATTTGTAACCAGCTACCAGCTGCTCTTACCATTTGTACCAGCTACCCAGCTGCTCTTACCATTTGTAACAGCTACCCAAGCTGCTCTTACCATTTGTAACCAGCTACCCAGCTGCTCTTTACCATTTTGTAACCAGCTACCCAGCTGCTCTTACATTTGTAACCAGCTACCCAAGCTGCTCTTACCATTTGTAACCAGCTACCCAAGCTGCTCTTACCATTTGTAACCAGCTACCCAGCTGCTCTTACCATTTGTAACCAGCTACCCAGCTGCTCTTACCATTTGTAACCAGCTACCCAGCTGCTCTTACCATTTTGTAACCAGCTACCACTGCTCTTACCATTTGTAACCAGCTACCCAAGACTTGCTCTTACCATTTGTAACCAGCTACCAGCTGCTCTTACCATTTGTAACCAGCTACCCAGCTGCTCTTACCATTTTGTAACCAGCTACCCAGCTGCTCTTACCCATTTGAACCAGCTACCCAGCTGCTCTTACCATTTGTAACAGCTACCCAGCTTGCTCTTACCATTTGTAACCAGCTACCCAGCTGCTCTTACATTTGTAACCAGCTACCCAGCTGCTCTGTACCATTTGTAACCAGCTACCAGCTGCTCTTACCATTTAACCAGCTACCCAGCTGCTCTTACCATTTGTAACCAGCTACCCAGCTGCTCTTACCATTTGTAACCAGCTACCCAGCTGCTCTTACCATTTGTAACAGGTAACAACTTATTAGGCTATAGCTTATTATATGGCCGACTGCCCTTCAAATAGGCCACGCAATATAGGGCTATATGTGACAATAAGCACATCTTCATAGAGGAGTTTATTATAGGCCTGTAATAGGCTAGGTGTAGCTACTGTATAGATGACAATACATATAGGCCTAAGTGTATATCATCATAGCTTATATGCTGTATATATAGCCTACCATGCTAGTATGTTCATTACCTTACGTGCATTCTTTCTGTAGGCTACCACTGCATCATATTGACATGCGGCATATTTTGCGACAGGTGCGTTTATCTGCTTGGGGTTAACAGAGGTATTTTCTGAAGGTGAAAGCCAACTCATGGCCCAGCTGCTGTATTTGGTTAGGCAGTGAGAATTCAGTACATATCTGTCTTGTTTATCAGAAATATGCTGTGCTTAAAACCATGGCAATAGAGGTGTTGTTATGGCCATTATGTGAATAATGGATATAGGGGTTGAATGGCCATATAAAGGTTGATGAATGTTTAAATAGTATTTTTCAGAGGTTCTCAAGGCTCAAATGTCAATATAAAACATGTTTTTATAAACATTTACATAGATATACATGTTTTCTGCCATGAACCTCTATACACCCCTAGAAAACCTTCTATTTTAACAAGCCATGTCTAGTCATGGAATCCCCAAAATTCTGTTTTTGTAGCTCAGACTTGTGACTTAGCACAAAATACATTTGGGAGGAATCAGAAATATTTGTGAAATCTCATACCCCTGGTGGCCATGGGGTGCTCCGTAGCGCCCCCCAAAGGTGCAATTTCTCCCGTACTTTAATGATTTGTAAGTCAAGAACTGGTGAATATATATCCCAACATTATTTGACATGAAGGTTAACTAAGGGATCCTAATTAAATCATGAGGCTCCCACATTTCAAAGTTAACTATTAAGGACTGAAAAACACTTTTTAAAAAGTGCACCAATTTTAACATTGAGTTGGCATGTGCTGATGCAGCACAACATTATATAGGTTTTAATGAAGGTAAATATCGATTTACAGGCATATTATAATGATATTGGCGAATACATTGATAAGAACCCGAATAGGGTTAGGGTCAGAAAAAGAAACTACAAAACGTCGCCATATTTGTAGTTCCCAACTTATCCGGTTTAGGGTAAAAAAAAAACGTGTCATCATTTTTGCATACATAATAAAAACAAAAACGGATATTGCATAAGCAAACGTAAACGTGATTCAAATTAAAGACAGATGCAACTACAATAATTTATGAACACTATCAAAAAGTAGTAACACACATCTGACAGGATCACATGATAACCTTCCTTTCTAATTAAAAAAATAAATAAATTACAAATTACAATACAATAACATAAAAACATAGGACATTACTACAATAATATTTTCTCTGAAGAAACATAAAATAACATTGAAGTAAAAACAATTCATCACAAGAATTGACTTTCAAAAGTTAAAGTACCTAAATTAAAGTAGATAAAATAAGGTCAGGGGTTACAGTTACAAACCTATGATAGAGTTGAAAGAATACAGTGTTTTTTTGTTATTGACTAATTCTAGATATTTCATTTCGTATTGGATTTCAAGAAAAAATATATTGCATTTGGGGACAGATTTCAAATATCTGTTTTTGTGTATATACAATTTACCCGAGAGAATGAAGAAATCAACAACTAATTCAGTAGTTTTGTTTTCATTTGAAAAATAACATATTACATATTTCATTGTAAATACATGGGTCTTATTGATGAAATTAAAAATGTTAATACTTAATTCGCTTCAAAACAAATTCACAGAGTCAAAATCATCAAAAAATTGTATAATATTTTCCCCTTCTTTATCACAGAAAAGGCATGTCCTCTAAGTCCATGAATTTAGACAACTTATTGGATTTTGTGCAAGATTTTAAAGTGAGTTTATAATTACTTGATTATATTTACAAAATGTGTGAGGGAGCAACCAAGCTTTCTTCCATTCAATTTCAGTAATATATCCATTACAGAATAATTTTCCTCTAGGAGAGATCTTGTTCTTGGAGTTAAAAATGTATATATTATTACATTTCTTATCCAGCAGGGGGAAACCTTCTAACATAAGTTGTGCATTTATCTAGACATGTTCTCCAAAACACAAATGAGATTTCATTAATTGAGTAAGTCCTGAAGGTATTGCTTTGCATATATAATTACATTATTTTATAATGTATTGAGAAGCTATATGCTTCTAAGAACTTCCTATAAGAGAGAACCAAAAGTGTACAGTACAACAAATGTATTAGTAATTTGTGTTGAAATTTATCAAATGTTTAACAAAAATAAAATAATAAAATAATAGCCTCTGAGTCAACATGGTACCCTTCCTCTGAGTCAACATGATACCCTTCCTCTGAGTCAACATGATACCCTTCCTCTGAGTCAACATGATACCCTTTCTCTGAGTCAACATGATACCTTCCTCTTGAGTCAACATGATACCCTTCCTCTGAGTCAACATGATACCCTTTTTCTCTGAGTCAACATGATACCCTTCTCTTGAGTCAACATGATACTTTCTGAGTCAACATGTACCCTTCTCTGAGTCAACATGATACCCTTTCTCTGAGTCAACATGATACCTCCTCTGAGTCAATGATACCCTTCTCTGAGTCAACATGATTACCTTCCTCTGAGTCAACATGATACCCTTTCTCTGAGTCAACATGATACCCTTTCTCTGAGTCAACAATAATCCCTTTCTCTGAGTCAACATGATACCCTTTCTCTGAGTCAACATGAATCCTTCTCTGAGTCAAATGATACCCTTTCTTCTGAGTCAACATGATACCTTTCTCTGAGTCAACATGATACCCTTTCTCTGAGTCAACATGATACCCTTCTCTCCTGAGTCAACATGATACCCTTTTCTGAGTCAACATGATACCTTTCTCTGAGTCAACATGATACCCTTCCTCTGAGTCAAACATGATACCCTTTCTCTGAGTCAACATGATACCTCTTCTCTACTCGATCCTTCTCTGAGTCAACATGATACCCTTTCTCTGAGTCAACATGATACCCTTTCTCTGAGTCAACATGATACCTTCCTCTGTAACATGACCCTTCTCTGAGTCAAGATGATACCCTTCCTCTGAGTCAACATGATACCTTCTCTGAGTCAACATGATACCTTTCTCTGAGTCAACATGATACCCTTCCTCTGAGTCAACATGATACCCTTCTCTGAGTCAACATGGTACCTTCCTCTGAGTCAACATGATACCCTTCCTCTGAGTCAACATGATACCCTTCCTACAGTTCAAACGAAGGGGTTCAAATGAATCACATCTAGTTTAACCTGGGCCTGTAACCAAAAGGTTGATAGGTCAAATCCAGTGCCGACAAGGTAAAAAATCTGTAGTTCTCCCCTGAACAAGGCAGTTAACCCACTGTTTTCCAGTAGGCCTTCATTGTAAATAAGAGTTTGTTCTTAACTGACTTGCCTAGTAAAATAAAAAAAATAGAGATTGAGTGTTTTGTTTTAGAAAGAGAATTCAAGGAATTGTCATGATCGTCCCTACTTTGCTAAGTAAGTTGTATGGTTAAAAAAAATAGTTTGAGCTGTTGGCTATGGTTTATCTGACAAATTGTCTGGATACCTATTTGAATAATAATCCATACAATCAAAACAAATCAAACTTTTTTGTCACATGTGTAGCCCTTAACCAACAGTGCAGTTCAAGAATATAGGTAAGAAAATATTTACCAAATAAACGAAAGTAAAAAAAAAAAGTTACAATAATGAGGCTATATTCAGGGGGTACCGGTATCGAGTCAGTGTGCGGGGGGTACGGGTTATTGAGGTCATTTGTACATGTAGTAGGGGTGAAGTGACTATGCATAGATATAAACAGCAAGTAGCAGCAGTGTAAAAAACAAATGAGGTGTAAACGGCTGTCATATTCGTTCTCCTCCTCAGACGAGGAGGAGCATGGATCGGACAATACGCAGCGAGGTATGAAGACATAATGATTTATTAAATGAAGACGAAACACGATGAACACTTGGATAACTACAAATAACAAACGACGTAGACGACCTGAACATATGAACTTACATCAACACGAAGAACGCACAAACAGGTACAGACTAGCACAAACGATACAGTCCGTGTGGTAACAAAACAAACACGGAAGACAATCACCCACAAACAAACAGTGAGAACAGCCTACCTTAATATGGTTCTCAATCAGAGGAAACGTCAAACACCTGCCCTAATTGAGAACCATATCAGGCAACACATTTAACCCAACATAGAAACACATAACATAGACTACCCACCCAGCCACGTCTGACCAACTAAACAAAGTTAAACAAAGGAAAATAAGGTCAGGAACGTGACAGTACCCCCCCCCCCAAGATGCGGACTCCGGCCGCAAACTGAACTCTAAGGGGAGGGTCTGGGTGGGCATCTGTCCACGGTGGCGGCTCCGGCTCCGGACGTGGTCCCCACCCACCATAGTCAATCCCCGTTCCGTAGCCTCCTCCAAATGGCCACCCTCCAAATTAACCCACTAGATTAAGGGGCAGCACCGGACTAAGGGCAGCACCGGACTAAGGGGCAGCACCGACTGAGGGCAGCACGGACTGAGGGCAACACCGGAATGAGGGGCAACACCGATGAGGGAAACACCGAATGAGGGGCACACCGGACTGAGAGGCAGCACCGAGAGCGGACTGAGGCGGATCTGGCTGGCTGGCCATGGCGGATCCTGGCTGGCTGGCTCTGGCGGATCCTGGCTGGCTGGCTCTGGCGGATCCTGGCTGGCTGGCTCTGGCGGATCCTGGCTGGACGGCTCTGGCGGATCCTGGCTGGACGGCCTCTGGCTGGACGGCTCTGGCTGGTCCTGGTTGGACGCTGCTGGCTGGTCCTGGCTGACGGCTCTGGCTGGTCTGGCGGACGGCTCTGGCTGCTCATGCTGGCTGGCGCTCTGGCTGCTCATGGGTGGTTGGCGGCTCTGGCTGCTCATGGCTGGCTGGCGGCTCTGGCTGCTCATGGCTGGCTGCGGCTCTGGCTGCTCATGGCTGGCTGGCGGCTCTGGCTGCTCATGCTGGCTGCGGCTCTGGCTGCTCCTGGCTGGCTGGGCTTCGGCTGCTCCTGTCTGGCGGAAGGCCTGGCTGCTCATGCTGGCTGGCGCTCTGGCTGCTCATGGCTGGCTGGCGGCTCTGGCTGCTCCTGTCTGGCGGAAGGCTCTAGCGGCTCCGTCTGGAGGAAGGCTAGCGGCTCCTGTCTGGCGGAAGGCTCTAGCGGCTCCTGTCTGGCGGAAGGCTCTAGCGCTCCTGTCTGGCGGACGGCTCTAGCGGCTCCTGTCTGGCGGACGGCTCTGAAGGCTCAGGACAGACGGGCGGCTTTGAAGGCTCAGTACAGACAGGCGGCTCTGCAGGCTCAGTACAGACGGGCGGCTTTGAAGGCTCAGTACAGACGGGCGGCTTTGAAGGCTCAGGACAGACGGGCAGTTCAGCGGCGGCGCTTGGCAGACGGACAGCTCAGAGGCGTTGGGCAGACGGGCAGTTTTGGCGCCGCTGGGCAGACGCAGACTCTGGCCGGCTGAGGCGCACTGTAGGCCTGGTGCGTGTGCCGGAACTGGAGGTACCGGGCTAAGGACACGCACCTTCAGGCTAGTGCGGGGAGCAGCAACAGGACGCACAGGACTCTGGAGGCGCACAGGAGGCTTGGTGCGTGGTACCGGAACTGGAGGTACTGGGCTGGAGACATGCACCACAGGGCTAGTGCGTGGAGGAGGACAGGGCTCTGGAGACGCACAGGAGGCTTGGTGCGTGGTGCGGAACTGGTGGTACCGGGCTGAAGACACGCACCATAGGGCTAGCGCGTGGAGGAGGAACAGGGTTGGAGACGCACAGGAAGCCTGGTGCGTGTGTATAGCACTGGTGGTACTGGGCTGGGGCGGGGAGGTGGCGCCGGATATACCGGACCATGCAGGCGTACTGGCTCCCTTGAGCACTGAGCCTGCCCAACCTTACCTGGTTTTATGCTCCCCGTAGCCCGACCAGTGCGGGGAGGTGGAATAACTCGCACTGGGCTGTGTAGGCGAACCGGGGACACCATGCGTAAAGCTGGTGCCATGTATGCCGGCCCGAGGAGACGCACTGGAGACCAGACGCGTTGAGCCGGCTTCATGGCACCTGGCTCAATACTCAATCTAGCCCTGCCAGTGCGGGGAGGTGGAATAACCCGCACCGGGCTATGCACACGTACAGGAGACACCGTGCGCTTTACCGCATAACACGGCGTCTGCCCGTACTCTCGCTCTCCACGGTAAGATCGGGAAGTGGGCACAGGTCTCCTACCTGCCTTCACCACATTACCCTTTAGCCTCCCCCCAATACATTTTTGGGCTTGACTAACAGGCTTCCTCACGCGTCGTCGTGCTGCCTCCATTCGCCGGTATCCCTCCTCACACTGCGCCAGAGAATCCCAGGCGGGCTCCGGCACTCTCCTTGGGTCGATCGCCCACCTGTCGATCTCCTCCCACGTAATGTAGTCCAGATCCTTCACCTGCTTCCGTGCTGCCTCCTCATACCGCCGCCTCTCGGCTTTAGCTGCCTCCAGCTCTTCACGAGGGCGGCGATATTCTCCAGGTTGTGCCCATGGACCTTTACCGTCCAATATTTCCTCCCATGTCCAGGAATCCTGCGATCGCTGCTGCTGCTTTCTCCCACGCCGCTTGGTCCTTGGTTGGTGGGTGATTCTGTAACGGCTGTCATATTCGTTCTCCTCCTCAGACGAGGAGGATCATGGATCGGACCAATACGCAGCGAGGTATGAAGACATTAATGATTTATTAAATGAAGACGAAACACGATGAACACTTGGATAACTACAAAATAACAAACGACGTAGACCGACCTGAACATATGAACTTACATCAACACGAAGAACGCACGAAACAGGTACAGACTAGCACAAACGATACAGTCCCGTGTGGTAACAAACACAAACACGGAAGACAATCACCCACAAACAAACAGTGAGAACAGCCTACCTTAATATGGTTCTCAATCAGAGGAAACGTCAAACACCTGCCCCTAATTGAGAACCATATCAGGCAACACATTTAACCCAACATAGAAACACATAACATAGACTACCCACCCAGCTCACGTCCTAACCAACTAAACAAAGTTAAACAAAGGAAAATAAGGTCAGGAACGTGACAGGAGGGGGAAGGGTCAATGTAATTAGTCCGGTGGCCATTTGATTATTTGTTCATCAGTTTTATGGCTTGGGGGGGTAGAAACTGTTAAGGAGTGTCGGGGTAGGTTCCTTGTTCCTTGTGAATCATTGACTTATTGGTGAAATCAACAATCAGACAATATCTTCTGTAAGTAAATCAATCAAACCTTTATTAATGCTATTGCAGACAGAAGTTGGCAACGGAAACACAGCACGCATGTTTCAGAGTCAGTTCTGCAAAATAAAAAAGATCAAAGTTGCTTTAATATGCTTGCAGTCAACCCCTAGTGATGTAACTGCCTACGTCAACACCTTCTACTCATGAGACCAAGCCCATGCATATACAGTTATACAAACTTGCAGGAGAGAACAATAGTTCCAGTATTTTCTAAGGGCTCCGCAGTAATTATCCATTCACGAGTGGCTTAAAGTGGTGTGTCTGACTTGTCTCTTATCTATTTACTCCCCTGCGGGGGTCTGTGTCTATGTATCTCTTTTAGCTTTGAGGCGCTTTCTCACAGACACCCAGTTTTGACTGCAATGTCTCACACATCTGCTCAGACCATTTCTTATAAGAGGCAGAGACTAGAAAAGAACTGTGGAACAATATTAAACCTTATAATGCATATAATGCTAATATGTGGTCCAGGACCCTATAAATGTAGTGGGGGAGGGTCTTATAGCCCTTCCCCTTCTATTAATACAACATAAGCATAATCAATTATTATAATACATCACTTATTTGGTGCAGCTCCTATCATGACTCCAAGGTGACACCCATCAGGCGCCTTTTGGTTCTAGACTTGGCGCTCCGGGACCGCTTGCCGTGCGGTAGCAGAGAGAACAGTCTATGAATTGGGTGACTGGAGTCTCTGACAATTTTATGGGCTTTCCTCTGACACCGCCTATTTTATAGGTCCTGGATGGCAGGAAGCTTGGCCCCAGTGATGTACTGGGCCATTCGCACTACCCTCTGTAGAGCCTTATGGTCAGATGCCGAGCAGGCGGTGATGCAACCGGTCAGGATGCTCTCGATGGCGCAGCTGTTGAACTTTTTGAGGATCAGGAGACCCATGCCAAATCTTTTCAGTCTCCTGAGGGGGGAAAGGTTTTGTCGTAACCCTTTCACAGCTGACTTGGTGTGTTTGGACCATGATAGTTCGTTGGTGATGTAGACACCAAGGAACTTGAAACTCTCGACCCGCTCAACTACAGCCCCGTCAATGTTAATGGGGGCCTGTTCGGCCCACCTTTTCCTGTAGTCTACGATCAGCTCCTTTGTCTAGCTCACGTTGAGGGAGAAGTTGTTGTCCTGGCACCACACTGACAGTTCTCTGACCTCCTCCCTATAGGCTGTCTCATCGTTGTCGGAAGACCATGAAACCAGCAGGGCATAGCTGGACCTTTTGTCCCATTTGGGCTTTGGGCATTTGGGCATTTGGGCCACATTAATAACTCTATCTACATGTACATATTACCTCAGCTAACCGGCTGTACCGGTACCCCCCTGTATATAGTCTCCCTATTGTTATTTTACTGCTGCTCTTTAATAACTTGTTACTTTTATTTCTGATTCTTCTCCGTATTTAAAAAAAAAACTGCATTGTTGGTTAGGGGCTCGTAAGTAAGCATTTCACTAAGTCTGATTTGATTTGATTTTGTTCATGTAAGCCATGACCAGCCTTTCAAAGCACTTCATGGCTACCGACGTGAGTGCTACGCGCAGTAATTATTTAGGCAGGTTACCTTCGCTTCCTTGGGCACAGGGACGATGGTGGTCTACTTGAAACCATTAGGTATTACAGACATGGTCAGGGAGAGTCAGGGAGAGTTTTAAAATGTCAGTGAAGACACTTGCCAGTTGGTCCACGCATGCTTGAGTACACGTCCTGGTAATCTGTTTGGCCCCGCGGCTTTGTGATTGTTGACCTGCTTAAAGGTCTTGCTCACAACGGCTACCGAGAGCGTTATCACACAGTCATCCAGAACAGCTGGTGCTCTCGTGCATGCTTCAGTGTTGCTTGCATCAAAGTGAGCATAAAAGGCATTTAGCTTGTATGGCAGGCTCACGTCACTGGGCAGCTCGCGTCTGGGTTTCCCTTTGTAGTCCGTAATAGTTTTCAAGCCCTGCCACATCCGACTAGCGTCAGAGCAGTAAGGATTCAATCTTAATCCAGTATTGACACTTTGCTTGTTTGCTGGTTCATCTAAGGGCATAGAGGGATTTCTTATAAGCATCCGAATTAGTGTCCCGCTCCTTGAAAGTGGCAGCTCTAGCTTTTAGCTCAATGCGGATGTTGCCTGTAATCCATGGATTCTGGTTGGGATATTACGTACGGTCACTGTGGGGACGACGTCATCGATGCACTTATTGATGAAGCCAATGACTGAGGTGGTATACTCCTCAATGCCATTGGCTGAATCCCAGAACATTTTCCAATCTGTACTAGCAAAACAGTCCTGTAGCATCTGCTTCATCTGACCACTTCCGTATTGAGCGAGTCACTGGTGCTTCCTACATTAGTTTTTGATTGTAAGCAGGAATCAGGAGGATAGAATTGTGGTCAGATTTGCCAAATGAAGGGTGTTTTTTTCCTTTGGTTGCACATGTGACATGCTGGTAAATTTTTTGTAAAATTGATTTAAGTTTGCCTGCATTTAAGTCCCCGGCCACTAGGAGCGCCACTGCTGGATGAGCATTTTCTTGTTTTCTAATGGCCTTATAGAGTTGGCTGAGTGCGGTCTTATTGCCAACATCGGTCTGTGGTGGTAAATAGACGGCTACGAAGAATATAGATGAGAACTCTCTTGGTAGATAGTGTGGTCTACAGCTTATCATAAGGTACTCTCAGGCGGGCAATACCTAAAGACTTCTTTAATATTAGACATTGCGCACCAGCTGTTATTGGCAAATAGACACACACCCCCACCCCTCGTCTTACCAGACGTAGCTATCCCTAGCAGCAACATTATGTACAAAATAAGTTTAAAAAAAAGTTACAAGCAACGCAAAAAAACGAACAAAATAGCAGAGTTGGTTAGGAGCACGTAAAACATCTGCCATCCTCTTCGGCGCCATCTCAGCTACTCCTGTTCATTTCAGGGCATGTAACCTAGGCTATGTCTGGAAAACTCGAGGAATGAGGCAACTTCGATTTAAAAAGAGAATACAACTTTTTATAATGACTTTTCCTGACAATTACGCTGGCATACACTACGCTGTCTATGTGAATTAATGCTTACTGCTGTCGCACGTGGTCGACGGAGTCCCAAGTGTTATTTCTGTTTAAGATTCAGCTTTCTCGCTTACCTGCCCTAATTGGGATCAGTTCCCTCTATGGTGACCACGGTCACCTGCTCTGCATCCATCACCACGAGCCCCTCCTCAACTGCTTCCTTAGGTGACCACGGTCACCTTCTCTGCCTCCTCCATCACCACGGGGCCCTAGTCAGCTGACTCCTCTATGTTGACCACGGTCACCTTCTCTGCCTCCTCCATCACCACGGGGCCCTAGTCAGCTGACTCCTCCATGGTGACCACGGTCACCTTCTCTGCCTCCTCCATCACCACAGGCCCCTAGTCAGCTGACTCCTCTATGGTGACCACGTCACCTTCTCTGCCTCCTCCATCACCACCGGCTCCTATAGCTGACTCCTCCATTGTGACCACCGTCACCTTCTCTGCCTCCTCCATCACCACAGCCCCTAGTCAGCTGACTCCTCTATGGTGACCACGGTCACCTTCTCTGCCTCCTCTCATCACCACAGGCCCCTAGTCAGCTGACTCCTCTATGGTGACCACGGTCACCTTCCTGCCTCCTCCATCACCACAGGGCCCCTAGTCAGCTGACCTCCTCTATGTACCACGGTCACCTTCTCTGCCTCCTCCATCACCACGGGGCCCTAGTCAGCTGACTCCTCTATGGTGACCACGGTCACCTTCTCTGCCTCCTCCATCACCAAGGTGTTTTATCTGATCTTAAATGGTTAGATCTGGAACCTTCTTTTTTTTACAGGGTTCCCCTACAGGCACAAATGGTGCCCCAATACTGTCAACAATGTTTCACTGAGCAACTACTAAGGCCCAAATTATTTTCTCTCTCTGATAATTGTAATGGTAGTGCAGACAGGACATACCAGTCAATAAATAAACTAGCTGATCACAGATCTAATTAAAATGTTAAATACAATTGTGTATTCTATTATTATATGTTATATGCGAGAGTCAATTATGCAGAGTAATTGTTTTATCTCTTAAGTTTGGTGAGGAATACAACATAATGAAGTTGATTAATTATATGGTCAATTCCGTGTGAGTGTAAAACGGCAAGCGGATGCATTACTTTTATACATCCAGTGAAATATCTGTCTCATTGTTCTATCTGTGGTTAAATGGTCGGCGATAGTAGCTCATTCCGCTCATTAATGGCTCTTTTCACCGGCGAAACCACTCTCCGATTTCATCGTGAGGGACAATAACCAAAACCTGAGTAATGATTATATTATGCCCTGCGATGCACACTCCCGCACACAGGTGGCGTACCTCTACGTTTGTGTAGTTTGACAAGCCCAGTCTGTCGAAAAAGAAGATGTGAAAATTGCCATCGCGTTTGTTTTTATCTTTTTTGTAGGAGATATTAAGCCATAAGTAATACTGTATTCGATAAACAATGGACACATAACTTAATCCAGTACACAAAAAACATTTATGATTCCGTTTTAGCGAAGCAAGGCCTCAGGTAAGAACGCCCGTTCGAGGAGTCTTGCAGGGCAAATGGCCAGGCAAGGCCTGGTCAAGTAACGTGACATTTGAATAAAAGTGAATTTTAATAAAAGCGGTGTCCCTTCTAGACTAAACCGCAAGGACTGGGTAATGTTGCACAACAATTTGCTAAAGTTTATCAATTGAAAAACAAATGCCATCACATACTTTATCAAAAAAGGTAAATATGTAGCTAACTGACGTTAGCTAACTAGCAATAAATTGTGGCGAAAACCCAAACCCCAAATATCATATTGCTAGCTAACAATAGCTAGCTAGCATTAACTTGAAGCGAAAACCCTAACCCCAAATAACGTTAGCTAACTACGGTCATCTTGCAATTTGAGACTTTATTTCGTAGCTTATCCAGCCGAGACCCGGTACAGGTAACTAAATTAGCGTAGCAACACTGATTAAATCACTGTCTACATCAGAAAACAATGGCTATGTGTGCTAACTAGATAGCAAGTCACCAAATTACATAACAGCCCTGCATTTTATACAGGTTTTTTCTTTTACAGGTTGTTTATCTATCTGGTCTTTACTTAAGGAGAGTGAAGATAACTAGCCTGCCGTTCTCCACCCAAACTGAGCCCAAGCCTATATTGACTGGGGTCCTGATTGTGACAAAGGACTTCCCTGTGCACCGCAGGAGAAATGGCATCAGTGAAAGACAGTAGTCAAACACTCCGGCTGAATATCATCACGAAAGATAAAGAAGAGGAAGTGAAGATTTGGGAATGTGATGATTACCCAGGTAAGAGAGCAGGTTTTATCAACAGCGTTTACAACCCAGGTAAGAGAGCAGGTTTTATCAACAGCGTTTACAACCAAGGTAAGAGCAGGGATGTATTCATTAGTTGCAGAATGTAGCAAAACCTTGGGTCTATTGCAAAACGTTTACAACAGAAACCGTTTACAATGTAAATAAGAGTTTTTATTGGATAAATTCAGGTATTTCGTTCCTTTTGCTTCTGTTTGGTTCCTTGTATATGTCCATAAGGTATTGTAATGTATATAGAATACTCTATTCTCAACATGACTCATTCAAATTTTTCTACCACTGTACATTGCATTGTGATACTGTTATACACACCGCCAATTCATTTTTACCTTTACATTTGAGTATATTTAACAGATGCTCTTATCTGCCTTGCTCAAGGGCACATCGACAGATCCACCCCCTCCATCTAGTTGGCTCGGGGATCCGACTCTACGACCTTTCGGTTACTGGCCAAACAGTTTGCTACCGTGTGCACTTAAGATTACATCCCAGGTTTTATCAACAGCGGTTACACTGGTCCTCGAGGGCCACAGTGCCAGCTGGTTTATATACTTGCCTTTTTAGTGAGACTGATTTATTAGAATATTATTTTTAAGATGCCAATTGTATTTTTTACTTAAGATACCTGGGGCTGTTGTTGATGGAGCCAGGCAGATATCAAGTACACAGTTTGGTTATTTAGTTGCACGCCAACCACTTTGTTACATGGTTTTGGTATTTATTTTATTTCCTCAAGTGAATGCAACATGTTAGTTTTAGACGCAATGCACTTGTCACATTTTGACACGTTTTTCTATTCTCATTTACACAGGAGAGAGTCCAGACATGGCATCAGTAGAGCTGGCAGGCAGCAGTCAAACACTGGGGCTGAATGTCACCATTAATGATGAACAGAAGGAAGACATTGGGGAATCTGCTGATCATGGTAAGAGCAGATTTGATGTACTATTTTTAGGCACGCCAGATGATCCAGGAACACATTAGTTGATTTAACGGTTCTAAGTCCCACTCCAGCTATCTTTGAACTTTTCCAGTTAAAAAAGTAAAGCACAAGCATTTCGCTACACCCGCAATAACATCTGCTGAACATGTGTATGTGAACACTAACATTTGATTTGAAGTATATTCCAAGTATAAATTCAGTAAAGTACACACGCACATAAGGGTGAAATAATATGTTTAGACACAATTATGAAATTAAGGTTTTGAAGGAGATGCATGTGGAAACAATGGAGGAGCAATTGAGGACAAAAGAGCACCCCACCACAACCACACGTTTACCATGTCAGAGGACACCTAGAGGTTGACACGGGAGTGAAAATTCTTTCCTGTCCTCCCTTGTCCGGGCAAATGTTTTTCTTCCTGTACTGTCCTGAACCTGCAACAGTTCTGTAACACCGGAACATTCCTGTCCCTTCCTGATAAAAATCACTCCCATCTCGTGCTCTTTTTTTCGCCCGCAGAAATATGTAGGCCTTAAGCGTTGGTTTACCAAGTATTATTTAAAACATGAGCTGGCGCACACCCAGAATAATTATTTTGTGTGGAGTTCCTGACTAATGGCGAGTAAAACTATACAAGTAGTTTATTAAATTACCTAAATGTTTTTATAGTTTATGGTTTACCAAGTATTGAACATTTCATTAATGCAATATGCGACAGTTATGTGGTTGTTTTACCTAAGTCTCTCTGGATAAGAGCGTATTCTAAATGACCTAAATGTAGATGTATTAAGGCTGGAGGTGAGGACAGAGACCCTAGCAGGATGGTCTGCTCATCACTGAGCACATTAAACTGTAGCCTACAGCTGAGCACAGCATCGGCATAAAACTGCGGCCTACGGCTCAGCACAGCACCGGCCTACATTTGAGCACATATGAACATTTACAACACATTAACATGTACAACATTTAAAAACCTGAGGGCCAGTACTGCATAAGGCAATCTATTTTTATCTCACTCTTCACCTCTGATGGCATTGGTTTAGTTAAATGTGCAAACAATTTGGTTTGAAGGTAAAGTTGTTAGAAGTATGAGCAGCTATGTGTCGCTGCCTCAGGCCGTGTGTCGCTGCCTCAGGCCGCGTGTCGCTCTCTCCGGTTGTTAGCCTATTTGATTAAACCGCAGCATTTTTTACAAGCCGTTTACTTGGTTCCTTCATTGTCAAAGCAACTCCAGCAAATTTAGGTAAAACATTTTTTTTCTTTCTTGGCTCTAATGTTAATGTTAGTGATGGGTCCTAGATGAGCAACAGTGAGCTGACGGAAGGGGAAGTGTGGAAATGATTTACATTTTTATGTACGTTTTTATTAAGTAAACTATGTTAGGCCTACCCTACACATTTGTTGTTTATATGAAATGCTCCTCACATGCCATATTTCCACCTAAAAAGCAAACGCAACTTTACACTATTCCTGTACTGCCCGTTCCTGTGGACTGTTGATCCTGTCCCGTCCTGTCCCGAACTAGACTCTAGAATTTCACTCCCATACCTGCCAGAATCTCACAAATCCCGCTGAATTCCTGTTCCTGTGTTAAGCTCTATACCCTTGACCAACCATTGAGATGTGCCTTTTGTTAAGTACATCAGGTGATACAGACACACCTACAGTATGTAACTCCTTTTCAGTAATGCTTTTTCAGGCACATTTCTTTCTTTTTAATTTGATCCAATGATTATGAATGTGTGCTGCACCTGCTCACCTGTTTTTATGTTGTCATTCACCCAGGAGAGACCTCTAACTCCTCTGACCAAGTCGAGACATTTCCTGCATCAGGGAAGAAACATCAGGAAGGGAGCAAAGCTAAGGGGTCTCGCCACTGCCCACACTGTGAGGAGAGCTTCCCATTCCCATCATATCTTGAAAGACACCTTCGAAAACATTCTGGAGAGAAGCCTTATGCCTGCTCTGTCTGTGGGAGGAGTTTCTCTCAACTGAGTGGTTTGAACGTGCACCAGCGAACACACACTGGAGAGAAGCCTCACCGCTGTCCTCACTGTGAGGAGAGTTTCCCATTCCCATCATATCTTGAAAGACACCTACGAAAACATTCTGGGGAGAAGCCTTATTCCTGCTCTGTCTGTGGGATGAGTTTCTCTCAACTGAGTGGTTTGAACGTGCACCAGCGAACACACACTGGAGAGAAGCCTCACCACTGTCCTCACTGTGAGAAGAGTTTCCCATTCCCATCATATCTTGAAAGACACCTGCGAAAACATTCTGGAGAGAAGCCTTA
>NW_019942694.1:354706-369363 GCF_002910315.2 Salvelinus sp. IW2-2015
GCTTTAAAGCCTAAAACTTGTAACACTGTGCCCCCTCAATAGACTTGACACATAAAACTGTAACCTGTGTCACACCAATAGCTTGAACACTACAAACTGTAAACCTGTGCCACCCTCAATAGACTTGGCACATACAAAACTGTAACCTGTGCCACTCAATAGACTTGACGACATACAAAACGGCATTTAACCCTAAACTGAACCTGTGCCCCCCTCAATGACTTGCACATACAAAACCTGAACCTGCTGTCCACCCTCAATAGACTCTGAGCAACATACAAACCTAACCTGTGCCCTCAATTGACTTGGCATACAAACTGTAACCTGTGCCCCCTCAATTAGCTTGGCAAATCAAAACTGTACCTGTGCCCCCGCCAATGACTTGGACACATACACAAACAGATGATTTATGGATTGATGACCTTTTGGAGGAAGGATAAATCTAACGTCCTCTTGTACTAATGAGAATTCCAGTGAACAAGAAACAGTGGTATCGGTTTGGCGGCTGGTTGATGCGCGCTGATGACTGCTGGCCGCTGGGATGACTGCTGCGGCTGGATATGACTGCTGGCCCGGCTGCTTGGGACTGCTCGGCCGCGGAGGTTGACCTCGCCGTGCGGACGGGGGTTGACTTGCTGGCCGGGGATATGTGGCCGGCGGGTGATGATGCTGGCCGCTGGGATGGTATGCTGCGGCTGGGATGATCTTGCTGTCGTGGGTGGACTGACTTGGCTGCCGGGATGGATTGGCGGCTGGGCATGGACTGGCTGCTTGCCGAGCTGGGGAGCTGTGGCGCTGGGTTATCTGGCGCGGGCTTGGGTGGCGTGCTTGGCCGATGGCTGGCTGGCCGGCTGGGAATGGCTGCTGGACCGGCTGGGTGCTGATGCCGGCTTGGTGTGGCCGGCTGGGATGACTGCTGCCCTGGAGCTGTTGGCCGGCCGGGTGGTGGCTGGCCCGCGGCTGGAGTGCTGCTGGCGGCTGGGATGGCTGCTGGCCGGCTGGAGATGGCTTGCTGGCCCGGCTGGGGGCTGCATGGCCGGCTGGGATGGCTTGCTGGCCGGCTGGATGGCTGCTGCCGCTATGGGATGAACTGCTGGCCGGGGATGACTCTGGCCGGCTGGTGGACTGCTGGCCGGCTGGGATGCTGCGGCTGGCCGGCTGGTGGATGACTGCTGGCGTGGCTGCTGGCCGGCGGATGACCTGTTGGCGGCTGGGGTATGCACTGCATGGCGGGCTGGGTTGACTGCCGCGCTGGTTGACTGTGGCCGCTGGGTTGACGGTTGGAACCGGGCTGGGTTGACTGACTAGCTGGCGGGTATTGACTTCATGGCCAGGCTGGGCTGACTGTTGCCGCATGGGTGACGCTGGGCGGCTGGTTCGGACACTGCTGGCGCGGGTTGATGCTGCCGGCAGGGTTGAATGCTGCCGGCTGGTGGATGGCCAAAATGCTCTGTTTTGTATGTGTCAAGTCTATTGAGGTGGGCACAGGTTACAGTTTGTATGTGCCAAGTCTATTGAGGTGGACACTGGTCACAGTTTGTATGTGTCAAGTCTATTGAGGTGGACACAGGTTACAGTTTGTATGTGCCAAGTCTATTGAGGTGGACACAGGTTACAGTTTGTATGTGTCAAGTCTATTGAAGGGGGCACAGGTTACAGTTTAGGCTTAAAGCCTGTTTTGTATGTGTCAAGTCTATTGAGGGGGGCACAGGTTACAGTTTAGGCTTAAAGCCTGTTTTGAATGTGTCAAGTCTATTGAGGGGGGCACAGGTTACAGTTTAGGCTTAAAGCCTGTTTTGTATGACATATTATAAGTGGTGTCCAGTACAGCCTATGACAAAGCTTATAATTAAATGTATTGATAGTTTGGCTTCTTTGACTAGTGAAATTATATTCTCCCAGACATTCTCCCAGTCAATAGCCTCATCATCATCATCAGACATATACTTTACCCATGATTTAACCATTTGGAAGATATTTTTTTGCTTTAGTAATTGAAGATGAAAATAAATAGCAGACACCAAACCTCTGGACAAGTTCCCAAATTTGTACCTAATGGGACACCATAGGCACAAAGTGCAGACTGTAGACTAAGGTAAAATAGACAAAGATCCTGGAAACTAGGGAGACCCTCTTGAGTTAAATACATCTCCTCGATTTTTGATCCCTTTTGCAGTCCAGGCTTTTGGCTCAAATGGTTTATTACCTGAAAGTAATAGCCTTGTTATGCCGTGGAGGGGTATAGAGATGCCACTTCCAGTTACCACCTACATMATCTCTCATGGACAGATCTATGTAAACGTATCTATGGTACCATAGAATCTGTCTGGAAGGAACGGGGCGTGTGTGATAACGAACGGCAGTAGGTCTGGTGTTTTGGAGTTTTCGTCACTGGTTATTTGGACAAATCACGATGTCGCAGATGTTTTAGCGTCTTCCGAATTTCGAAAGGCGAGGGGACATTCGATTCGTCACTAGTAAAGAGAGAGGGTGAAGCTCCTCATTTTCTAGAATCTCTTAATCCATTTCTCTTAACACATATGGACCTAGAATTGTAATCGTGCAGCTGACCAATTACGCAAAACTTTAGTTCTGGATTAACGAATTTGACCATTTACACACTTCTAAACATTCCTCAAATTCTTTACTGCATTAGAGATAATAGAACAGTAATACACTATAACATGCATTCCACATTATACTAGAAAAATAACACATCTTTCTATCTAATAAAAGGGGAAACTAGTTCCTTTTCAATAATTACCAAGAGACTGGTGTAGACTGAAGAACCATGATATAAGTGATCGACCATAAAGACGTCCACATGCAACCCAGCCTTAACAGGTCCTTGTAGTACCACAAACCGGACCTTTGCCATTCCATAAAGGTATTTATGTACATGTTTATTGTGTACGTTTACATTCCTGCTGACTGTCCGTCACGAAAGAGGATTTTAAGATTTTGGGGGAATACGATGATTAACCAGGTAAGCGAGCAGGTTTTATTACCAGCGATATGCGATCTGATCACTGATAATAAAGGCTTTACCCTGAATTAAGATCTCGTTCCTGCTGGATAAATCTCAACAGAAGATCTTAAAAAGGGTTGTTTCCTTCTGAAGTAATTTCCCCCTATGAGGGGAACAATCTAGCCACATGGTGGTGGTTGGGAAAAGAGTTAGGTTTGGCAAAAGTGCCATTTAAAAAAAAATATATGGACGTCTAGTTGACATAAACTATTCCATCTAGGCATGGTGGAATAAGCGTCCGTGTTGTTATACGGGCTCCCGAGGGGCTCAGCGGTCCAAGGCAATGCATCTCAGTGCTAGAGGCGTCACTACAGGCACCCTGTTTCGAATCCAGGCTGTATCACAACCGGCCATGAATGGGAGTACCATAGAGCGGCGCACAATTGACCCAGCGTCATCCAGGTTTGGTCGGTGTAGGCAGTCATTTTAAATAATAATTTGTTTTTAACTGACTTGCCTATTTAAATAAAGAATAGATTAAAAAAAAAATTAAAAAAGTAATGCTTGGATGCCACCTGCTGGTAAGGTGCTGAACTGTTAGGTTATAGACCGGATGCCGTTGTTCAGCAGGCGGTATATAGAAGTTGTTACACACTGGCCAAGGCACTGTTGGAAAACTAAAGTAAAACAATAAAACTATATGAAACACGTGCTGTCCGGGATTTAAAAAGGTCTTTATTACAGACAAATATTATTTGGTTTTACCTCAGTATATTGCTATTCGATTAGCTGACTCCCTCGACTCCTTGGCTCTTCTTTGGTAGCTAACTCAGCTGTCAAATCGGTAAGTCTCCGCTCTCTCTTTACTTTATATCTGCTGGCTTTTATGTTGTGTTCTGTGGGTTTGTGCCTGTGCTAGTCTAGTTGATGTTTATCTCTGGCTTAGTACTTCACTACATGACCAAAAGTATGTGGACACCTGCTAGTTGAATATCTTAATATGTAGTTGGTCCCCCCTCCCCCCTTGCTGCTATAACAGCCTCCACTCTTCTTGGAAGGCTTTCTACTAGATGTTGGAACATTGCTGTGGGGACTTGCTTCTCTTCAGCCATGAGCATTAGTGAGGTTGGACACTGATGTTGGGCGATTAAGCCTGGCTTGCAGTCGGCGTTCCAATTCATCCCAAAGGTGTTTGATGGGATTGAGGTCAGGGCTATGTGCAGGCCAGTCAAGTTTTTCCACACCAATCTCGACAAACTATTTCTCATCTGCGGGATCGTCTGAGACCAGTCACCGGACAGCTGATGAAACCGAGGAGTATTTTTGTCTTTAATAAAGACTTTTTGTGTAGAAACTCATTTTGATTGGCTGGGCTTGGCTCCGTAGTGTGTGTGGTCTGTTCCAGCCACGCCCCTTCCCAGTCATGAAATTCATAGGTTAGGGCCTAATCAATTTATTTCAATTGACTGATTTCCTTATATGAACTGTAAAATCATTGAAATTATTGCATGTCGCATTTTACAAATTTTGTTCAGTATCGATAAATCCTGCAATAATCCCAGAGGCAGAACAGGTCGAAAAGTTACTTGGAGGACGAAAAACAAACGAAGAGCAGATAAGGTACTAAACAATTAGCAGGAAAGATTTTCCACTTTCCTTTTAAGCCAGAGGCAAGCCTGCCGGAGCAGAAGTCAGTGCTGCCTGGACAGGAGTAGCCGAGCAGGATCATGCGTCCCCCGCGTGTGGGGAATCTAATTGGTTGTTTACATCACACCTCGTGGATTGGTGGATTGTAGCTCGACATTCTGCATGGCTAGTGGCTGACTTTAGCCAACTCAAGCTAGCGAACGCAAAGTAGATTCTCCATATGTGACCCGTTTCAGGATACTAGGCGTATATCGCAGGGTCACTAATTCACAGGAGAGCCGTTTGAATGTATCCTTTTTTAAAATGAAAATGCCTGTTTTTGGGGCAGAAATCCGTGACATGCGAACTTTCATGTGCCTTAATAACAAACTTGTATGCCATCTGTAAATACATATACAATTGTTAAAATACGAGCCTAGTTGGTTTAGCTACAGTTAGATACAGCAACCTTCCTGCTAGCCATGATTGGCTGAGATAATGAGTGGGCTGGACAGGCCGAGAGGTGAGTTTGGATTGGTCTGCCATATAGCACGCTTCTGTCTATTTGAGCCGGTCAGTATTGCTCTCCACTTTCTGGAGGACCGAGTTTTGAAATCAGTGGAATTCAAGTGTGATTGCTAAGGAGAAAACACCTGTCTCCGGATTACATCTTCAAACTAAGGGCAACCATGGCATACGTGACAGGAGACAATCGATGATGCATACGGGTAAGATAGTCTTGCTAGCTACATTTTCAGATATTACATGTTTGTAATTGACAGTCTTTTAATTTCAAGTTGCGCTAGCTAGCTAGCTAACGTTACGTGTATGATCTTATTATTCGTATCTCAGAGCCATTTGCTTGGCTGGTTATAGCCTAATGTTAGCTATCTAACATTGAACCTGGTTGGTTAGCTACCTGCAAATTCATGCAAGGTAGTAACGTCATGAGTTGCGATTATGGTTTATTGTCTTAGCAAAAGACTCCACTATGCAATTAACCATTTCGGGTGCATTCGTAAATTCAGTCTGGCCATCTACTCTCATCTGAGTGTGCCACAGCGCAGAATAACTGATGAATTTACGGAGGCTCGACACCCGTTGAATATGGCCAGTGTCAGTAAACGTCGGCAAAAAAAACGTAATAAAATTGTTGCCAGCAGCAAAGTTACAGTCACCAATGCTCTGGATAACATGAAAACAGCCTAACCAGCTCTGCTAGAGCGAGTAAAATGGTCAGAGTTTGGGTGGGGGCTGCATCTTAAGAAGGTGTGAACGATGCTGAATAGATGTAGCCAAAGAACAGCACTCCAGTAGGTACCAAAACAATCAAAGGCCATTTTTTAAATCAACTTTCACAGCAGAATTACTTTCCCATTGTTCCTCAAATGCAGTTTATGATATACCATTTTGTATCTCTGTGTCTCTGCTTTTATCCAATGTAAAAAACACAATTTCAAATGTTGCTACACAAGACTGAATCTAGGCGGTCGGTCACATATGACGTTGATAAATAGTGCATTGTGGGTAGTTGAGCAGATATCTGGAAATAAGTTAATGATTATGTAAAACCCCAAAACATAACTATGTTTGCAGGTAACCAGATCATGATTACAACTAAGTTACTAAGTCTTTGACCATATTGTGTTGTTACTTTGAGTAAAAACTCCTGCTTCCTACCCTTTAAGCAAAATGGTAAGAATGGTTTATCATATAGAGAACCAGTCAAAAGTTTGGACACGCCTACTCATTCCAAGGTTTATCTTACTTTTTACTATTTTTCTACATTATAGAGTAATATGGAAGATATCAAACTATGAAATGACACATGGAATCATGTAGTAACCAAAAAAGTGTTAAACAAATCAAAATATGTTTTATATTTGAGGTTCTTCAAAGTAGCCACCCTTTGCCTTGATGACAGCTTTGCACACACTTGCCATTCTCTCAACCAGCTTCATTAGGTAGTCACCTGGAATGCATTTCAATTAACAGGTGTGCCTTGTCAAAAGTACATTTGTGGAATTTCGTTCTTTCTTAATGTGTTTGAGACAACTTGTTGTGTTGTGACAAGGTAGGGGTGGTATACAGAAGATAGCCCTATTTGGTAAAAGACCAAGTCCATATTATGGCAAGAACAACTCAAATATGCAAAGAGAAACGACAGTCCATCATTACTTTCAGACATGAAGGTCAGTCAAACCGGAAAATTTCAAGAACTTTAAAAGTTTCTTCAACTGCAGTCGCAAAAACCATCGAGCGCTATGATGAAATTGGATCTCATGAGGACCGCCACAGGAAAGGAAGTTACCCAGAGTTACCTCTGCTGCAGAGGATAAGTTCGAGTTAACTGCACCTCAGATTGTAGCTCAAGTAAGTGCGTCACGGAGTAAAAGATACTTCTCAACATCAACTGTTCAGAGGAGAGTCAGGCCTTCATGGTCGAATTGCTGCAAAGAAACCACTACTAAAGGACACCAATAAGAAGAAGAGTCTTGCTTAAGCCAAGAAACACGAGCAATGGACATTAGACAGGGGAAAATCTATCCTTTGGTCTGATGAGAGTCCAAATTTGAGATTTTTGGTTCCAATGCCGTGTCTTTGTGAGACGCAGAATAGGTGAATGGATGATCTCCGCATGTGTGGTTCACACCATGGAGGAGGAAGTGTAATGGTGTGGGGGTGCTTTGCTGATGACACTGTCAGTGATTTAATTAAAGTCAAGGCACACTTAACCAGCATGGCTACCACAGCATTCTGGAGCAATACAGCATCCCATCTGGTTTGCGCTTAGTGGGACTATCATTTGTTTTTCAACAAGACAATGACCCAACACACACCTCCAGGCTGTGTAAGGACTATTTGACCAAGGAGAGTGATGGAGTGCTGCATCAGATGACAAGTGCTCAGCATATGTGGGAACTCCAAGACTGTTGGAAATGCATTCCTCCTGAAGCTGGTTGAGAGATTGCCAAGAGTGTGCAAACTGTCATCAACCTCTGTTTTTCAAACAATTTTCTAGCTTATTTATTGGACTACTGCAGAGGAGTTGGGAAACAACATATCCTATCCCAAAGTTATTGATTCCTATATATATACAGTGGGGAGAACAATTATTTGATACACTGCCGATTTTGCAGGTTTTCCTACTTACAAAGCATGTAGAGGTCTGTAATTTTTATCATAGGTACACTTCAACTGTGAGAGACGGAATCTAAAACAAAAATCCAGAAAATCACATTGTATGTTTTTTAAGTAATTAATTTGCATTTTATTGCATGACATAAGTATTTGATCACCTACCAACCAGTAAGAATTCCGGCTCTCACAGACCTGTTAGTTTTTTCTTAAGCAGCCCGCTCCTGTTTCTCACTCATTACCTGTATTAACTGCACCTGTTTGAACTCGTTACCTGTATAAAAGACACCTGTCCACACTACTCGCCAATCAAACAGACTCCAAACCTCTCCACAAATGGCCAAGACCAGAGAGCTGTGTAAGGCCATCAGGGATAAAATTGTAGACCTGCACAAGGCTGGGATGGGCTACGGGACAATAGGCAAGCAGCTTGGTTGAGAAGGCAACAACTGTTGGCGGCAATTATTAGAAAATGGAAGAAGTTCAAGATGACGGTCAATCACCCTCGGTCTGGGGCTCCATGCAAGATATCACCTCGTGGGGCGAATCAATGATCATGAGGAAGGGTGAGGGATCAGCCCAGAACTACACGGCAGGACCTGGTCAATGACCTGAAGAGAGCTGGGACCACAGTCTCAAAGAAAACCATTAGTAAACACACTACGCCGTGCAATGGAAATTAAAATCCTGCAGCGCACGCAAGGTCCCCCTGCTCAGCCAGCGCATGTCCAGGCCCGTCTGAAGTTTGCCAATGACCATCTGATGATCAGAGGAGGAAGGGAGAAGGTCATGTGGTCTGATGAGACAAAAATATAACTTTTTGGTCTAAACCTCCACTCGCTGTGTTTGGAGGTAAGAAAAGAAGGATGAGTACAACCCCAAGACCACATCCCAAACGTGAAGCATGGAGGTGGAAACATCATTCTCTTGGGCGCTGCTTTCTCTGCAAAGGGGACAGGACGACTGCACCGTATTGAGGGGAGGATGGATGGGGCATGTATCGCGAGATCTTGGGCCAACAACCTCCTTCCCTCGTAAGAGCATTGAAGATGGGTCGTGGCTGGGTCTTCCAGCATGACAACGACCCGAAACCACACGCCAGGGCAACTAAGGAGTGGCTCCGTAAGAAGCATCTCAAGGTCCTGGGTGGTCTAGCCAGTCTCCAGACCTGAATCCAATAGAAAAATCTTTGGAGGGAGCTGAAATTCCGTATTGCCCAGCGACAGCCCCGAAACCTGAAGGATCTGGAAAAGGTCTGTATGGAGGAGTGGGCCAAAATCCCTGCTGCAGTGTGTGCAAACCTGGTCAAGAACTACAGGAAACGTATGATCTCTGTAATTGCAAAACAAAGGTTTCTGTACCAAATATTAAGTTCTGCTTTTCTGATGTATCAAATACTTATGTCATGCAATAAAATGCAAAGGAATTACTTAAAAATCATACATGTGATTTTCTGGATTTTTGTTTTAGATTCCGTATCTCACAGTTGAAGTGTACCTATGATAAAAATTACAGACCCTCTACATGCTTTGTAAGTAGGAAACACTGCAAAATCGGCAGTGTCATAAATATTGTTCTCCCACGTATATCATATATATATATATATATATATATATATATATATATATATATATATATATTAGAATGGTCTGTTCAATCCATGGGGGGTTACCAACAAGGTGAGGTGGTTTGACCTAATAGAAGTTATGTATTTTTGCTGTTTAATGACTGTCATGTTTAGACGTCTACGGCAATAATTCCAACTGTGCTCTTGTTTTTATAAGATGTACTTTGTTAGTCCATATGTCATGGAAAGGTGTCTTCTGCTTTATTACTACATGTCTTTCTGTTGTCATGCCTGCAAGGAGATGGTCCTGAGTCCTCAGACCCATCAGTGGAGACATTATCTACACCAGGGGAGAAACACCAGGAAGTTGACGAAGCAAAGAGATCTCACCACAGCCCTCAACGTAAGGAGAGATCCACAAAAACGATCACAGCCTAAACACCACCTGCACACACACACACTGGAGAGATGTCTTCCCACTGTTCAAGTAGCAAAGAAAGTGTTGCTTCTGTGACATTGACAAAGAGACACAAGAGAGTCCGCCCTAAAGAGAAGGGTCAAAACTGCTCTGAGTACGGGCAAAGTTTAAGGAAACATGCTGTTACATTCAGGAGAAAAACTTTTCCACTGCCCAAAGTGTGCTAAAAAGTACACTAGATTAGATCAGTTGAAAGAACATGATAATACATTCTTGTGTAAAACCTTACCAATGCCCTGAATGTGATAAGAGATTCTCTGACAATATATATCTTAACAAGCAATTGTGAACTCAGTGCTGACAAGCTTTTCCGCTGCTCACATTGTTAGAAGACATACAAAGAGTGTTCAGTTCTTACTGAACACATGCGAGTACACTCTAGAGAGAAGCCTCACCACTGCTCTGACTGCGGGCTAACATTTTCAACAGTGCAGGCTTTAAAGAAACACAGGCAGTTACAATGTCAGGAAATATCACATGGTGTCGTTAGATCTTAACACTTGCAAGTCCATTCTATCAGTGCCCTAACTGTAAAGAAGAGGTACTCACAGAAAGGGCATCTTAAAGAACACCTGCATTTACATATTGGTGAGAGATCTTACCACTGATCTCACTGTGAGAAGACGTTCAACAGAGCATCAGACCTTACTCAACATCTGTACACACACACACTGGAAAGAAGCCTCAACAATGTCCTAAATCCAAGATGGCGTAGCAGTCGGACGTGTGTTTGTATTGTCCTGTATTGTCCTGTCGCGTGTAAATAGTAAATAGTAAATAGTCTTCGTATTTTTCGTATACATTTYGTATATATTTTAATTTCACTTTCCATCTAGGAACTGAATATACATTCCTACATTCCGCCTCACCCAATGTGGTACGGACCTGCTATTTTTTTTTTTATACTTTAGAACCGTAACCCCAAGCAGAAGCTAGCCAGATAACTAGCTACTAGCTAGTAGTCAGTTAGCCACTGCTGCGGTCTTCACCCTCAACTCGGACACAGCCAGCTTCAATACCGGGCCAATACCTGCCAGTCTGCAAGCGCGATATCAACCCAGAGCATATAGGGAGAGAGAAATCAGTGAGCATACACCTGCTGGAGCGCGTGCTCGGGTGGGTGTATGATCGTGACGCAGTGATCGAGATAAGGCGGCAGCTTGACCTAGCATAGGCTTGTATGATGACCTGGAGCCAGTTGGGTCTGAAGACAGAACAAAATTGTACGCGAGGCCAGCCGACTAGGCATACAGGTGCGCAGTGGTGGGTCGTATAAGGTGGCTTTGGTATGTCAAAACGGATGGCGACTGTGATAGACTGCATCCATTTGCTGAGTAGAGTTTGGAAGCTAATTTCTGTAATGACATCGCCGAAAGGTCGAGGATCGGTCAGGATAGTCCAGATTTTTAAGGGTAAGTTTGGCGGCGTGAGTGAAGGAGGCTTTGTTGCGCAAATAGAGAAGCCGATTCTCGATTTATTTTGGAATTGGAGATGTTTATATGAGTCTGGAAGGAGAGTTTGCAGTCTAGCCAGACACCTAGGTCACTTATAGATGTCCAACATAATTCTAGTTTCGGACCGTCCAGGGTGGTGATGTAGTCGGGGCGTTTCGGGTGCAGGCAGCGAACGATGGAACTATAATGGGAGCTATGGCATTTGGTTTTATCTGACGTTTGACGAGTTCGTTGAGGGCCGGACGGAGGGCAGTGTTGTATGGCAATTTGAAGCTCGTATTGTTCGCGAGGTGTAGATAGAGCAAGTGTCCAAGGAAGGGCCTGGAAGTATATAGAATGGGTGTGTCGCGTAGGAGGTGGATAGGGAATCGCTCGCAGCAAAGAGCAACATCATTGATGTATACAGGAGAAATAGAGTGGCCCGAGAATTGACCCTGTGTACTCGCCATAAGGAGACGGCCCAGAGGACGGGGACAACCATGCCCTCCGATTTTTTGACACACTGAACTCTGTTCTGCAAAGTAGTTTGGTGAACCAGGCAAGGCAGTCAAATTAGAAAAACCGAGGCTACTGAGTCTGCCGATAAGAATATGGTGGATTGACAGAGTCGAAAGCCTTGGCCAGGCTCGATGAAGACGGCTGCACAGTAATGATCTTTTTATCGATGGCGGGTATGATGTTCGTTTAGTACCTTGAGCGTGGCTGAGGTGCACCCGTAAGACGCTTCGGAAACCGGATTGCACAAGCGGAGAAGGTACGGTGGGATTCGAGATGTCAGTGGATCTGTTTGTTGACTTGGCTTTCGAAGACCGTTAGATAGGCCAGGCGCAGGGATCGGATATAGGTCCTGTAACAGTTTGGGTCCAGGGTGTCTCCCCCTTGATGAGGGGGATGACGCGTTCGGCAGCTTTCCAATCTTGGGGATCTCAGATGATAACGAAGGAGAGAGGTTGAACAGGCTGGTAATAGTGAGGGTGGCAATGGGGCGGACAGTTTCAGAAATAGGGGGTCCAGATATGTCAACGCCCAGCTGATTTGTATGGGTCCAGGTTTCCAGCTCTTTCAGAAACATTGCTATCTGGATTTGGGTAAAGGAGAAGCTGGGGAGGCTTTGGGCGAGTAGCAGCGGGGGGGGCGGGGCTGTTGGCCACGCTGTTTGGAGTCGCGCAGGAGGAGGCATGGCAGCCATTGAGAATGCATTGTTGAAGTCTTCGATTTATCACGGATTCTAATCGGTGGTGAACGTGTTACGCTAGCCTCAGTGCAGTGGGGCAGCTGGGAGGAGGTGCTCTTGTTCTCCGATGACTTTACAGTATCCCCAGAAACTTTTTGGAGTTAGAGCTCAGAGGCATGCGAATTTTTCTGGCTTGAAAAAGCTGGCTTTGCTTTCCTGACTGACTGCGTGGTTATTGGTTCCTGACTTTCCCTGAACAGTTGCATATGCGGGGGCTCTTCGATGCTTTGGCAGTTCCGCGCACAGGAATTGTTTTGTGCTGGTCGAGGGAGTCAGGTCTGGAGTGAACCAAGGCTATATCTGGTTCTTGGTTCTGCATTTTTTGAACGGGCAGCTTGTCTAATATGGTGAGGAAGTAACATTTAAAGAATGACAGGCATCCTCACCTGCCGGGGATGAGGTCAATATCCTTCCAGGGTACCCGGGCCAGGTCGATTAGAAAGGCCTGCTCGCAGAAGTGTTTTAGGGAGCGTTTGAAGTGATGAGGGTGGTCGTTTGACCGCGGACCCCGTGGCGGATACAGGCAATGAGGCAAGTGATCGCTGAGATCTTGATTGAAGACAGCAGAGGTGTATTTGGAGGGCAGGTTGGTCAGGATAATGTCTATTAGGGTGCCCATGTTTACGGATTTAGGTTGTACCTGGTGGGTTCCTTGATGATTGTGTGAGATTGAGGGCATCAAGCTTGGATTGTAGACTGCCGGGGTGTTAAGCATATCCCAGTTTAGGTCACCTAACAGAACAAACTCTGAAGCTAGATGGGGAGCGATCAATTCACAGATGGTGTCCAGGGCAACAGTGGGAGCTGAGGGGGGTCGTAGCAGGCGGCAACAGTGAGAGACTTATTTCTGCGGGAGAGATTAATTTTTAAATTAGAAGTTCGAACTGTTTGGGCATAGACCTGGAAAGTATGACAGAACTTTGCAGGCTATCTCTGCAGTAGATTGCAACTCCTCCCCCTTTGGCAGTTCTATCTTGACGGAAAGTGTTATAGTTGGGTATGGAAATCTCAGAATTTTTTGTGGCCTCCTAAGCCAGGATTCGGACAGGGCAAGGCCATCAAGGATTGGCAGAGTGTGCTAAGCGGTGAGTAAGGCAAACTTGGGAGGAGGCTTCTGATGTTGACATGCATGAGGCAAGGCTTTTTTCGATCGCAGAAGTCCACAAATGAGGGTGACTGGGGACATGCAGGGCCTGGGTTTACCTCCACATCACCCGAGGAACAGAGGAGTAGTAGGATGAGGGTGCGGCTAAAGGCTATCAAAACTGGTCGCCTAGAGCGTTGGGGACAAGAATAAAAGGAGGCAGATTTTTGGGCGTGGTAGAATAGATTCTGGGCATAATGTGCAGACAGGGGTATGGAGGGGCGCGGTCAGCGGAGGCAAGCCCAGGCACTGGGTGATGATAAGAGAGGTTGTATCTCTGGACATGCTGGTTCTCAATGGGTGAGGTCACCGCATGTGTGGGGGGTGGGACAAAGGGGGTATCAGAGGTACGGAGAGTGGAACTACAGGGTCCATTGCAAACCAAAACAATGATAATGAAAACTAGCCTGAACAACAGTATGCAAGGCATATTCGAATTTTGAGAGAGACATACAATAAGGCATAAAGTGATTGCAGGTCTTGATTGGGAGAGCTAGCTAAAACAACAGGTAGATAACAGCAAGCAATAACAGGGTGCTAGTCTAACACAGCAACAACAGGTAAAAATGGCGACGACTAGGCAGAGAGGGTCAGATTAACTACACACACAGATCCTGAGTTAAAGCACAGAGCCGACAGATAAAACACAAATAAACAGAATGGAGTACGTGATTAATGGACAGTCAAGCATGCTCAGCTATGTAGCCAAGTGTCATCAGTGTCCAGGGGCAGCCGTAGATGGAGCAGAGGAGGCCTCCACTCCGCTACTGCAGCGGCAAAAAAAAATAAAAAAAATGGCTAAATTAGCTTGTAGCTGGTATTGTAGCCAAAGAATTCGCTGGTAGACCTCTTCAGCTAGCCGGCAGATGGGCCTAGCTCGAGGCTAGCTCAAGGCTAACTGGTGTTGCTTCGGGACAGAGTGTTAGCCAAGTTAGTAGCCACTCGTTGCACTAGCTTAGCTGTGATGATACGGTGTAATTGTCCAGAGCTTGCGTCAGGAATCCGGTGATGTGGTAGAGAAAAGCAGTCCTATTATGCCGCTCTGGGT
>NW_019942694.1:372902-376893 GCF_002910315.2 Salvelinus sp. IW2-2015
CTTGGCCAGGTCGCAGTTGCAAATGAGAACTTGTTCTCAACTAGCCTACCTGGTTAAATAAAGGTGAAATAAAAAAAAATAAAAAAAATAAAAAAATATTTGTGAGAAAATGTTTTTCACGTTCCAAAGAATTAAAAGCTCACCAGATAATGGCACATCAGGGAGAAAGACCTTATATTTGTTCTGACTGTGGAGAGAGCGCTTTGGTCTAAAATCTGACCTTACAGCCCACAAGTGAACACACAATAGGGAAAGGCGTCCCCAGTGCCCCATCTGTGAGAAGAGTAGCGCAGAGCTGCATCTCAGTGCTAGAGGTGAAACTACAGACCCTGGTTTGATTCCAGGCTGTATCACAACCGGCCGTGATTGGGAGTCCCATAGGGCTGGCACAAATGGCCTAGCGTCGTCCTGGTCTGGCTGGTGTAGGCCGTCATTGTAAATAAGAATTTGTTCTTAACTGACTTGTTAAGTTAAATAAAGGTTAAATCATAAAAAAATAAAAAATGTTTTACTCTAGTGGGCATAAAAATTACTATGAGGATTTAAGCATACAGTGCCATACAAAAGTTTTCATCCCCCTTGGGGTTTTTCCTATTTTGTTGCATTACAACCTGTAATTTAAATTGATTTCTATTTGGATTTCATGTAATGGACATACACAAAATAGTCCAAATTGGTGAAGTGAAGTGAAAAAAAATAACTTGTTTAAAAAATAATAATAATAATAAAATGGGAAAGTGGTGCGTGCATATGTGTTTTAATTTTTATTTCACCTTTATTTAACCAGGTAGGCTAGTTGAGAACAAGTTCTTCTTTACAACTGCGACCTGGACAAGCTAAATCAAAGCAGTGTGACAAAAACAACAAAACAGAGTTGCACATGGAATAAACAAGCGTACGGTCAATAACACAATAGAAAAAAAGAACGTCTATATACAGTGTGTGCAAATGGCGTGAGGAGGTAGGCAATAAATAGGCCATAGTAGCAAAGTAAGTACAATTTTGAAAATTAACACTGGAGTTATAGATGAGAAGATGGTGATGTGCAAGTAGAAATACTGGTGTGCAAAAGAGCAGAAAAGTAAATAAAAACAATATGGTTGATGAGGTAGGCAGATTGGGTGGGCTATTTACAGATGGACTATGTACAGCTGCAGTGATCGGTTAGCTGCTAAGATAGCTGATGTTTAAAGTTAGTGAGGGAAATTTACGTCTTCAGCTTCAGCGATTCTTGCAATTCGTTCCAGTCATTGGCAGCAGAGAACTGGAAGGAAAGGCGGCCAAAGGAGGTGTTGGCTTTGGGGATGACCAGTGAGATATACCTGCTGGAGCGCGTGCTACGGGTGGGTGTTGTTATCGTGACCAGTGAGCTAAGGCGGAGCTTTACCTAGCATAGACTTATAGATGACCTGGAGCCAGTGGGTCTGGTGACAAATATGTAGCGAGGGCCAGCCGACTAGAGCATACAGGTCGCAGTGGTGGGTGGTATAAGGGGCTTTGGTGTCAAAACGGATGGCACTGTGATAGACTGCATCCAGTTTGCTGAGTAGAGTATTGGAAGCTATTTTGTAAATGACATCGCCGAAGTCGAGGATCGGCAGGATAGTCAATTTTACGTTAACGAGGGTATGTTTGGCGGCGTGAGTGAAGCGAGGCTTTGTTGCAAAATAGGAAGCAGATTCCAGATTTAATTTTGGATTGGGAGATGTTTTAATATGATCTGGAAGGAGAGTTTACAAAGTCTATGCCAGGTGTCGTGGAAAATTCATTTCCAATACTCAAACGCTTAACCAGAACTTTTAAAATCAAAACATGCTCTTTAATTACAAAAATATGACAGGTGTCACAGCCCGAGAATCTGGCATGTCCACGCGGAACACACCGTCGCGGAAGCACACGCACCCACAAACCTCTCAGAAAGTCCAGTCCTGTTTATTCTCTCCCACATGAGTAGGAATCTTGGTGATTGTTAGTGTCCGTGCCCTTTATGAAGTCATTCACGCACCATCTGCCTTCAAATTAGTGTTATAAATGGTGGCAGGCCCTCTATTCCAGTGTGTGCAAATTGCCTTAGGGCCCACTCTGTCTGAAAAAAAAAAAAAACAAAACACATGTTATGTTTTTTTGTTTGTTTTTATTTTTTTGCTTTTTTTCTGTTCAGTTAATCAGAAGATCGGTCTCAGACCATATGTCTACGGTCCAATTTGGCCTTTAAGCGCCTCTCTGGTCCTGAACTGTATGTATTCTCTACTGTTCACCGACTTTAACCCCCATATGTTTATCTACCATGTGGTCCGAATCAATACTCCTACAAATCCACTCTGGGGCCTAATTAGCCACATAAAAAGAATACAAATAAGACTTTGGGATAAGTAAATTGAAAATACCTATGATAAACAATGAACAAATACAAAAATAAAAAACAAGTGAAGCAGATAAACCCAACTAGACCCAAACATCTCCAATTGAAATAGGAGTACATAATAGACCAAACAGAAAATGAAAAGAAAACCAAAACTAGACCAAACATCTCCAATTGTCCATAAGAGTATAAAGCATCAAATTTTTGGACATAAAAATAAAGATAATACAAGGAATATAATAATAAATTGAATATGAGAAAATCAAAGACCTACATCAGGTACAAAAGGAAATTGACACACCATCAATTCTAAATTGAAGCAGCTTTCAACGACATGATCCCCTCGCAGACACCTCTCTAATAAAGTGATATCAAAATTGAACCAAACCGCTTTGTTAAAGAGATGAAGGACATGGTCCATAAACACTTGTTAACCGGAATACCCTCTGTTACTACATGTTTTTGGAAAGTAACCTAGTTTTTTAGAAGGAATAAACTATGCTTTAAATTAAAGAAACCAAATATATTCATTGATATACATATCTTAAAAAATTCAACCAAACATACAAAAACACAAAGGCTTAAACACAATAGATATACTAAAAATCCTTACATAGGAGCACAGTCCCTCATCCTCACATATTCAAGCAGACTGCCTCTTGGAAAGACTACATTTGCGCGATAACAAACCACGGGGTCTCCATGATGGTCATGGCCCTTGTCGTCACCATTAAAAATCTTTGTGACCACTTGCAACTTACGGTGCAAATGTCCCTTTTTGTGTACCATGGATAAGTATAGCATTTCCATCTGAACTGGGTAATTTAAGAAGATACATGGAAACCATCCTTAACGAAAATCAATGACACGCATGACCACCCCCACCAATCACTTTCAATAGAGACAGTTAGGGTTACCAAAGGGGCAGTCAAGAAGGCTCCTCCAAACCGTATTGGCAGAGGCTTTCCAATAACTTAATTGGTATAAATTGCCTGGGCTTTCCCGGTACAAGATTCTAATCACCACAGGCGAGTCCATCTCTTAATTCACAGACATCTGTTTACTGTGTCTTGAACGCACAATTAACTTTAACCAGGGGTTATAAACAACAAACTGGTTGGCAAATACCGCCAGAGTCAATAAACCGCCTCCCAACATGAATCGGCGCCAGCCGTAGCAACATGGCTCCCCACTTTCCGTAAACGCTTTAGGTTCTACCATCCCATACATGGGAGTCTAAAACCAGCATTAGCCTTTACTTCTGGCTCATAATTCCTTTGAGTTTTGTCCATAGCAATATTGGGGAATAAAGGTGCACACAGTCATCCCAAACATGACATAACTCCACCCTTCTCCGCTAAGAAGCCAATTGGGAGAGCCTGTCTATTTTGCCAAGTATTTTAACTGGTAGCGCTGTCCTGTATCCCCCAACGCCATTGGAGCGCGAGTCAAAGTAATAACATGAAAATCTGCTGGTTGGTTATTAATATATTAATTAATCCACCTCTAAGTTTCTTATTTGGTGTACATCCACAAAAATGATAGATTCCAAATCCTGATTTAAACACTTAATCTATTGCTTGAAGGGCTCTCGAAGTACAGTACCTCGTAGGTTGCCCACAAATCTGT
>NW_019942695.1:0-35754 GCF_002910315.2 Salvelinus sp. IW2-2015
GGTATCTGTGTTAGCTAAAAACTACTTTCTGCTCTGCTTGTGTAGCCAGTGCTTCCTTGCTTGAGTAAGATGGCCAGTGGTAAGAGGAAGTTCAGAAAGGCTAACCAGCCGAATTTGAACCTCCGACCGTGCCCTAGGGCATGTGGTTTCACAATGAAAATGAAACAGGAGTGCTGTACTGTTTGCCTGGGGTGGAAACACGCTCAGGAGGCTTTGGCTCAGACCAGTTTGTGTGACCATTGTCTCCGGCTTGGCTCAACTTCCATTGGGCTGACTTTGTGAGAAAGATCAGGGCTGCTAGTGAAGGGTCTTCCCAAGGGTCATCCCAAGTGAGTGAGGCTCAATGCGTTTTTTCTGGTGTTCAGAGTCCCTATTCCGGGGGTTTGATATATTGTCCCTGGTTGGCTCTGGAGGATTTTCAGAGTGTGAATCGGATTACATGAATCTGGGGCTTTGGATTCAGCGAGAGAGAGTGACCCATTGGTGGTTAATGCACCTTTAATGGAGCTGTGTCGTAGGGCTGCAGATCACCTGGGGGTGGATTGGCTGTCTTCCCCCCCGCAGCGGAGTTCCTCTAGGTTTGGGGGAAGGTATCTACCTCCTGTCTATGCAGCATTGAAGCGTTGCTTACCTCTGTTTAAAGAGTTCTCAGATGAGTTAAAGGCGACCTGGAATTCCCCTCATTCAGCCAGGCTGATGCTACCAGTTAATGAATGAAGAGGGTATGGAGGAGGCAGGGATTGTTTTGAAAACTCCACCGATGGATAGAAAGCTGGCGAGTTACTTAGTGCCAGAAGCTGGGGGTTTATCCTCAAATGTGATTACAACTATACAGTCTGATTTCAGCCATCTCGGCCTTTCATGTAGAGATTGATGGCTCTACCCCGGGGTCTCATCCYCTGGTTGTTCCTAAAAGGCGTGCATCGGCTCACAGTGTCTAAGCCTATGGCACCAACCTGGGACCTGGCTTTGGTCCTGGACGCTCTGTGTGAGCCTCTGTTTAAACCATTGAAGTCTGTGGACCTGAAGGTCTTTTCCTACAAGACTGCATCTGCTAAGCGCGTTAGGGATCTCCATGTGCAGTTTGGAGTTTGCATAGCTTGTGTCCGCTTTACACATGTATGTGGATAGGGCCAAGGATATCCTCATTTTTGGCCAGCTTCAGGGGTCGCTTTATTATTCTGAGTATGGATCGCGTTATTATTATTWTTTTTTATATACAATAAAATTAATGTTACCCCCTTTTTCTCCCCAATTTCGTGATATCCAATTAGTAGTTAAAATGTTGTCGCATCGCTGCAACTCCCCTACGAACTCGGGAGAAGGTCGAGTGTCATGCGTTCTCAGGAAACACAACCCTGCCAAGCCGCACTGCTTCTTGACACACTGCTCTCTTAACCTTTAAGCCAGCCGCACCAATGTGTTGGGGAGGGAACACTGTCCAACTGACGGCGGAACCCTTCCCTAACCCCGGCCGACGCTGGGCCAATTGTGCGCCGCCCCATGGGTCTCCCGGTCACGGCCGGCTGTGACACAGCCTAGRATCGAACCCGGAGCTGTAGTGACGACTCAGCACTGCGTCGCAGTGCCTTAGACCGCTGCACCACTCGGGAGCCCTGTAGGAGCGCTTTCTAAGCAGCGTGTTTCTCATTGGATTGTGGAGGCCATCTCTCTGGAGTATGACAGCAAAGGAAAAGGGTTTCCTAGCGATGTGCGTGTTCACTCCTCTAGGGGTGTGGCGGCTGCTTGGGCGTTGTTCAGGGGCATGACGATTGATGATATCTGTGCTGCAGCGAGTTGGGGTTCCCCACATACCTTTGAGGTTTTATCTCTTGGATGTAACTGCTCCCAGTGTGACTCATTGTCTTATGGCTGGGTCTGGGAGTGGGTGTCAGGCAGCGCGCAGGTTGTGCATTTGTCCGGGTTAGCACAGTTCTCTGTGGGTTTGAGCCTTAGGCTGCCTTGGGGTGCAGCAGCACGTAAAGTGCACATTATCAGGGTTACCAAAGTTTCCTGTGGGTTTGAGCCTTGGGCTGCCTTGGCAGCGCACAAGTACACCGTTTCCAGGTTACTGCAGGTTTCCTGTGGATTTGAGCCTCGACTGCCGTCATCAACTCTGGTCGATGCTATGCAGTACGCACTGGTGTACCGGACACACCCGCAGCCCCCTGCAAGGTGGTGTGCCCACGAGTTCYKGGGGCCCATTCGCCTGTCATCGATGTCTATTATTTATTTATTGAAAAAATCATTTTGACAATAACCCTACAAAAATTAATTCAGAAACCTTTTTAATTCAAAAACCCATATCAGACCGAGAGTCTAATGCTTCTATGGTTCTTTATGAGTTTTAGTTTAGAAAACGATCTGTTCACAGAAAAGAACGTTACAGGGATGGTAAAAACTCCTTGATTGCTGAACTGGGCAGAAGGGAGTTGTGATTCAAATACAGCAGTTCTGTAACATCTTTAATTGAGCCTCTCATTCTCCTTAATTGCCGGCTTCAACATGGTACGGAAAGAGATTAACTTTAAGGGAAGCTCTGGGGACAGGTCGTCTGGATACAGGACAGCCGATAAATTGGCAGATGCAAATAGAGTATCATCTTTAGCAGACAACAGTTCTTGAGGGCTTGAACAAAAACAGCTGATTTGTGATTTTGTTCATACTTGTGAACCGGTGTTTGAGTTGTGTGGTTGCAATATCAACAGTCCCTTATCTCTGGTATATCTTGGCATTCAAGACTGTTTAATCCCTAAGAGTCTATTGACGCACCCGTGTGTCGCTCTAAGTAAACTATTTAAAAAATCCCCATCAGAATCTGTCAGTTTAAGCTAGAGTGGAAGGTGGCCCGAGCTACAGCGGTGTCTGTCAGATCATGAGACATCCAGAAAATCGGTCTTCTCACGAAAACGTCTGTAGCGTCCGAACGGTTTAGTCTACAAACTATTATGACCACTCTACGACCCCCACGGGACTTGTCTGAAGTCGGTAACGTTGATGTGCCAWTTTCTATCTAGCTCCTGAACCGTTTGAACTACATAACCTCACTGTGGAAAGGGGAGACTCTCACAAACACGATGGTGTTCTCTGTTTTGCTCTACGACCCCCACAAGTGTCACGGGACTCATCTGAAGGTAACCCATACAAACTAATGGAAGTATGGAGGTAGTTTTGTGCCCCAAAAAATATGTGTATAAAAAGCTTTCTTATATCTCCTAGATATAGGAAAGACACTGCAAAACCTTATTCCTTATGATTTATTTATTTTCCACCAGGCTACCGGCGGGTAGGAGCATTGGGCCAGTAACCGAAAGGTTGCTGGACCAAGCTGACAAGGTAAAAATCTGTCGTTCTGCCCCTGAGCAAGGCAGTTAACCCACTGTTCCCCAGGCGCCGATGACGTGGATGTCGATTAAGGCAGCCCCCCGCACCTCTCTGATTAAGAGTGGTTGGGTTAAATGCGGAAGACACATTTCAGTTGAATGCATTCAGTTGTGCACCTGACTAGGTATCCCATTTCCCTTATACAATGTGTTTCTACAGGCTATAGTAGTAAAGGCCAAATTCAATATTTGATCAAATCATTTTGTAATTTTGGGGGGAATACCTAAAAGGGTCCTAATATTGAAAAAAAAAATAGCTAAATGATCCATGGTATGACCATCTTAAAACAATTCCATATCAAATCAAATCAAATTTTATTGGTCACATACACATGGTTAGCAGATGTTAATAAGAGTGTAGCGAAATGCTTGTGCGTCTAGTTCCAACCATACACTAATATCTAACAAGTAATCTAACAATTTCACAACAGCTACCTTATACACACAAGTGTAAGGAATGAATAAATATATGGATGAGCGATGGCCGAATGGCATAGGCAAGATGCAGTAGATGGTATAGAGTACAGTATATACATATGAGATGAGTAATGTAGGGTATGTAAACATTATATAAAGTGGCATTGTTTAAAGTGGCTAGTGATACATTTATTACATCATCGAGTCAAATCAAATCAAGTTTATTTTATATAGCCCTTCGTACATCAGCTAATATCTCGAAGTGCTGTACAGAAACCCAGCCTAAAACCCCAACAGCAAGCAATGCAGTGTAGAAGCACGGTGGTGCTAGAAAAACTCCCTAGAAAGGCCAAAACCTAGGAAGAAACCTAGAGAGGAACCAGGCTATGAGGGGTGGGCAGTCCTCTTCTGGCTGTGCCGGGTGAGATTATAACAAGAACTATGCCAAGATGTTCAAAATATTCATAAGTGACAAGCATGGTCAAATAATAATCATGAATAATTTTCAGTTGGCTTTTCATAGCCGATCATTAAGAGTTAAAATAGCAGGTCTGGAACAGGTGGCGTTCCATAACCGCAGGCAGAACAGTTGAAACTGGAAAGCAGCAAGGCCAGGTGGACTGGGGACAGCAAGGAGTCATCAAGCCCGGTAGTCTGACGTATGGTCCTAGGGCTCAGGTCCTCCGAGAGGAGAGAAAGAAAGAGAGAATTAGAGAGAGCCAAGATTTTCAAAATGTTCATAAATGACAAGCATGGTCAAATAATAATCAGGAAATAATATCAGTTGGCTTTTCAAGCCGATCATTAAGAGTTGAAAACAGCAGGTCTGGGACAGGTAGGGTTCCATAACCGCAGGCAGAACAGCTGAAACTGGAATAGCAGCAAGGCCAGGCGGACTGGGGACAGCAAGGACATCATGCCCGTTTGCCGTGACGTATGGTCCTAGGGCTCACGAGAGAGAGAAAGAGATGAGGAGAGAGAAAGAAAGAGAGAACGAGAGAATTAGAGAGAGCATACTTAAATTCACACAGGACACTGGATAAGATAGGAGAAGTACTCCAGGTATAACCAACTGACCCTAGCCCCCCRACACATAAACTACTGCAGCATAAATACTGGAGGCTGAGACAGGAGGGGTCAGGAGACACTGTGGCCCCATCAGAAGAAACCCCCGGACAGGGCCAAACAGGAAGGATATAACCCCACCCACATCCACCCCACCCACATCCAATTTTTTATTCTTAAAGTGGCTAGAGATTTGAGTCAGTATGTTGGCAGCAGCCACTCAATGTTAGTGATGGCTGTTTATGTTTGTAACGACTCTCCTCTTCGTCTGATGATGAGGAATAGGAATCATCGGACCAACACGCAGCGTGGTAAGTGTTCATAGCAAATTTAATTAAATAAACTCAACACTGAATGACAAAAAACAACAAAGAGAGTGAACGACACGAAACATTTACATTTACATTTAAGTCATTTAGCAGACGCTCTTATCCAGAGCGACTTACAAGTTGGAAACAGTCCTGTAAGGTGAAAAAAACACAAAACAGGAAACAACTACCCACAAACACAGGTGGGAACAGGCTACCTAAGTATGGTTCTCAATCAGAGACAACGATTGACAGCTGCCTCTGATTGGGAACCATACCAGGCCAAACACATAGAAAAGGACAACATAGAACAAAACCTAGAACGCCCACCCCAACTCACGCCCTGACCAAACCAAAATAGAGACATAAAAAGKATCTCTAAGGTCAGGGCGTGACAATGTTAGCTTAGTTTTATTTACTTTACAATCTGCAATGTTTGAATTTCCAACTTTAATTACTTAACAAACCAGCCAGCAGTCAAAAMATTTCAGAATTGCGACACTGTGTATAGCATAGACATGTTGCAATCTCAGCACCGTGGACAGCGATTGGGGGGCCCTAACTTTGACCTTGAAGAGGGGTCCAGAGAAACTATGTTGCACCTGTGTGCTTTACCAAGTCGCGACAGGTGTTCTATTGTGTTTGACTTGCTGTTCCTTTTACAAGTTCTGACATTTCAGGCTTGCAAGGTAAATATTGTTCTTGGAACTATGGACTTGGGCTGCAGTGACAGCGTGTCAGTGTGCATAGCCAAGTTGCAGCAGGCTCTGGTTCCCTGTATGGGGCTCTGATAGTTCAGGCTTCATGGATAAGTATTATGGAAAAAAGTTTGCTTCTGTAACCCTTTTTTGGAGCCGGTGGAACCTGTGTGTGCTTGGGCTGCTGTAGGCATCCTAGTTTGGTACACTCTGAGCCGGCCTGGGGCGTGATTGTATGTTCCCATAGTATGTTATACCGAGTGACCGACTGAAAGGGAATGTAACTGCAGGAGGGAACAAGGTATAACATATTTTGTCCCTGCACCGTCAGGGGATATGGGCTCGCTGAAGAGCGGTACTGAGTTGAGGAAATGGATGTGAGCCCCGGTATTATAGCCAGGAAGCCCCGGTATTATAGCCAGGAAGGCCGGGCTTCCGAAGGCAGGCTCGATATCCATTGGCCCGTTGGACCTATCACCATGTTAACAACATCCATATACAGTGCATTCGGATAGTGTTCAGACCCCTTCACTTTTTCCACATTTTGTTACGTTACAGCCTTATTCTAGAATTGATTAAATCTTTTTTCCCCTCATCAATCTACACACAATACCCCATAATGAYAAAGAAAAAAMTGGTTTTTAGAAAATGTTGCTAATTCATAAAAATATAAAACAGAAAAATGACATTTACGTAAGTATTCAAACCCTTTACTCAGTACTTTGTTGAAACACCTTTGGCAGTGATTACAGCCTCGAGTGTTCATGGGTATGACGCTACAAGCATGGCACACCTGTATTTGAGGAGTTTCTCTCATTCTTCTCTGCAGATCCTCTCAAGCTCTGTCAGGTTGGATGGGGAGCGTTGCTACACAGCGATTTTCAGGTTTCTCCAGAGTTGTTTGATCGGGTTCAAGTCCGGGCTCTTGCTCGGCCACTCAAGGGCATTCAGAGACTTGTCCCGAAGCTTAGGGTCAGTGTCCTGTTGGAAGGTGAACCTTTGCCCCAGTCTGAGGTCCTGAGCACTCTGGAGCAGGTTTTCATCAAGGATCTCTCTGTACTTTGCTCCGTTTGTCTTTGCCTCGATCCTGACTAGTCTCCAGTCCCTGCCACTGAAAAACATCCCCACAGCATGATGCTGCCACCACTGTGCTTGACCGTAGGTATGGTGCCATGTTTCCACCAGACGTGAYKCTTGGCATTCAGGCCAAAGAGTTTAATATCTTGGTTTCATCAGACCAGAGAATCTTGTTTCTCATGGTCTGAGAGTCTTTAGGTGCCCTTTAGCAAACTCCAAGCGGGCTGTCGTGCCTTTTACTGAGCAGTGGCTTCCGTCTGGCCGCTCTACCATAAAGGCCTGATTTCAGAGATGGTTGTCCTTCTGGAAGGTTCTTCCATCTCCACAGAGGAACTCTGGAGCTCTGTCAGAGTGACCATCGGGTTCTTGGTCACCTCCCTGACCAAGGCCCTTCTCCCCCGATTGCTCCATTTAACCGGGAGACCAGCTCTACGATGAGTCTTCTTCCATTTAAGAATGATGGAGAACACTGTGTTCTTGGGGACCTTCAATGCTGCAGAAATGTTTTGGTATCCTTCCCCAGATCTGTGCCTCGACACAATCCTGTCTCGGCACTCTACGGACATTCCATCGACCTCATGCTTAGTTATCACCTGCTGCTGTCAACTGTGGGACCTTTATGGACAGGTGTTCGTGCCTTTCCAAATACATGTCCATCAATTGAATTACAAAGGTGGACTCCAATCAAGCTTGTAGAAAAATCTCAAGGATGATTCATGGAACACGCATGCACCTGCAACTCAAGTTGTCATGTCCATAGAAAAGGTCTGATACTTATGTAACGGCGGGGGTGCAGCGTATTTAATTTATTTAATTTAGTACAGTTTGAAAACTGTCTACCACCCTGTTTTTGCGTTTTGTCATTATGGGCTATGTGTGTAGATATGAGCAGGAAAAATATATTTTATCCATTTAGAATTAAGGCTGTCAGGTCTCAATTGGAAAGAGGGAGTCCTGAATACTTTCCGAACTGCACTGTATATTGTAGTGAGAAAACAAGTCTGTAGTACATCCAGGATGGTTCTTGTGATCTCTCGAGTCATACATGCAGTTTAACCCTGGTCAGTCTCAGAGCATCTGTCTAACAACAGAAGGTTAGGAGTTCAAACCAGTGGTGTTAAACTGGTTTCATGCCTCTTGCTCTCTCCACCCTTCTTTAAATAACTGGAGAAGAGTAGGTCTTGCCCTCTGAAGTAACTCTGGTCTGGAGTTTGTCCCCACTAGCAGTCAGTGTTGTACACAGCCTCCATTTTGGGCTATTCTCCCTAGGTGGATGGGCCTGTGGATAGGAGCTGGATGGAAGGAAGGAAGGTTCTGTTGCTGCCAGATGCTGTTTGAGTAGTGAAAGAAGTAACAACTCATCTGGCCGTTAAAAAAATACTTTCTCTATCCGTGTCTCAGACACACACACACACACACACACACACACACACAAACACAACACACACACACACACACACACACACACACCCACCACAACACACACACACACACACACACACACCACAACACACACACACACACACACACATCACACCACACAACACACAACACACACACCACACACACACACGACACACACAATCATCACATCTCTCATATTGTTAATGCTGAGGCCTCCACCCATCTGTTTTATTCACTGAATTGGAGTGAGATTGGAGTGAGCCACATGTCCACATCCCTTCTCATGATAGTGACTCACACAAGAGGGTTATTTTTGTTGGTGGGGTTTTATTTTCCTATGTTAGCATCCTTCAAACATGACCATGACTTTCCACAATCAGCCATATGGATTGTCTAATTCACTTCACGTGATTTTGAGAAGCTTGTAAACAGGAAGCACCGCTAAGAGCTTTTAGCTGTATAAATTAATACATGCTTGAAGGAGAGAAAAAGGGTAAAACGTAGCATTCTATTCTTAGCATCTGTGTGTTCAGTAATAATTACACTGTGTCATAGCATGTGTCACTAAGAGGACCTATTCTATCATACTGCGAGCCACACTTAACTTATATTCAGTGGAGAATATGGAGAATAGTTGACAAGAGTCACACTGCACAGTGCACACTGGGTTGGGCTGGATATTTTAACACTGTGGCATGTTGCATTCAGCTCAACGACAGAGTGCATTGCATGGCAGAGTGGAGCTATGTTTCCCAAGAGGAGACATTTCATTTGTTACAGAGCTTTAGTTTCTACTATGAAGCACTGGTTGAAGTTACAGAGAAACACTGGTTGAAGTTAAAGACACTGCCACAGTCAACAGGCCAACAGAGAAGGAAGATATTAATTTCAGCTCAGGGTCAGTGTCTAGCTTGGTAAATGTGTACTGTCGTGCTTTTAACATGCGGGAGGTCTGTGATAGAGGTGACCTTAGACTGTGGGCAGAAGAGTAGAATCATTTTAAAAAGATTTGAATACCTTCATTATTTGATGGCTGACTTTAGGTTTAAGGTCACCAACCCTCCTCTTCTAAGGTCCATGAATAGCAATGATTATGAAGATGATCCACTCTCTCCTCGAGGAGAACTATCGGCTTAACATAAAGACTCACACCCAGCTTGTCATGGGAGTAACTCAATCATCCAACTACTATGCCTCTTTACTTTTAATTCCATTAAAGGACAATTCTTGGAGATTGTTTATATATTTTTTTATAATATTCAAGTTGCCTGCAAGAGTCTAAATTAGTCCTACCTTTGCTGAAATAATGAATGTGGTCAAATGCAAATGTGGGACTGTGTGCTGTGTGAGGGCGTTCTCTACTGTCTGTCTGGCTAGGCACGATGATGATGGGCTGTCAGCAGACTGGGGTTTCTCTAATACTGCACACAGCCTCTGTAGAGATGAGGGAGGGTGCATTAATGTGTGCATGTGCTTTGTGTGTGTGTGTGTTTGTGTGTGTGTGTGTGTGTGTGTGTGTGTGTGTGTGTGTGTGTGTGTGTGTGTGTGTGTGTGTGTGTGTGTGTGTGTGTGTGTGTTGTGTGTGGTGTGTGTGTGTGTGTGTGTGTGTGTGTGTGTGTGTGTGTGTGCACCCGCATGCACCCGTTCCACGTACTGTATGTGTGAGTGGTGTGTCTGTAATTTGATGTATTTGTGCGTAGGTGTGTGCGTTTGTGTGCACCGTACACCAGTCCTATCCGTGTGCAGTGCTCTGCATCAGTTGGAGGCTCCGCTGTTTAATACAGCTGAGTGGCAGCAGTAAGTAAGCAGTAGTAGTTAATGAAAGTGATTCATCAGATCGGAATTCTCAACCCAGGGAAACTCGTCACGTGTTTGTACCACTCCAAAATGATACAACTTAGTACAAAAACAAGTAAATACACAGTCCCTTCTTTCTAATGGTGTCCAATCAACTGTGCGACTATGCATTACTGCTTTACAAGTAGCACTGAGTGAATCTAGCTGAAACAAAGTGTTGTGGAACCCAACAGAGGTGGCCACTCTGGACAAAGCGCTACACGGTGAAGCAGCGAGTAGCAAGGAGCGAGTGTTTCTTTACGACTCTACGGAGGGTGAACAGTGTTGTGTGTGTGATTGAATGCTTCAGCAGCACAGCCTGCCTCTACTTGGAGTGCCTGTGTCTCCTCATCTCCCATTCAAAAGCTCCCTCCTCAGTGGACTGGAGATATGGTCCAAAAAGAAGCCCCCTTCCTTTGTGCCACTGTTTACAGAAGGGCTGTATATCTAACCAGTCCCTGGGAAGCTGTTCCTCTCTTCCCTCTCTTCCTCTCTCGCTTCCTCTCTCTTCCTCTCTTTTCCGCTCTCTTCCCCCTCTCTCCCTCTCTTCCTCTCTCTTCCCTCTCTTCCTCTCTCTTCCCCCTCTCTCCCCTCTCTTCCCCTCTCTTCCTCTCTCGCTTCCTCTCTCTTCCTCTCTTTTCCTCCTCTTCCCTCTCTCCCTCTCTTCCTCTCTTTTCCTCTCTCTTCCCTCTCTTCCTCTCTCTTCCTCTCTTCCTCTCTTCTTCCCTTTGGAAGTTGGTAACAGAATTACGATACAATTCTCCCTCAGTTTTATTCTGTTACCAACTTTGTATATCCACAGTTCTACCTGTAAATGTGTTTTTGTGAAATTGTTAAAAGTAGTCTTGTGCATAGAGTGCTATGGTTTGTTAAACTTTGAAATCAATGTTTTTTGTTTAGTATAAATTTGAATGTGAAACATCTGAGTCTCAGCGTAATTCCGTTGAATTGCTCAGGATTCTGGCTATTTGAGGACTTATTGACAGTAACAGGTAGATTTTCTACATTGTTCCTCTTGTAGGTGTCTTCTCAGTGGGATAAAGAACAAAACAATCGTAATTGTTAGTACAGAGAGAAACCAGCCCTTCCATATTTATGTAAAGTAGATTGATTTTGTGGGATTTTCTGAGGCGGTGTGATGTGGTGAGTTCCTCTGTAGCACCATTCACATTTGATGTATTCCTCATTGGTGCGGAGATGGAAGGTGAGGGAGCATCTTTACTCAGAGATCCACCTGTTTCCTGATGAAACCAGATGGTTCTCACATTATCCAGGCATTTTAGGAGATGTCACGCTCATCTACATAAAGCATGGTCTCTGCATCCAGCAACTAACATAATGCTCTGGAAGGTGGTAGAGATGGAGAGTTCTGGAAGTAGCCTTTTTCGCTAAGATGTTTTCATACTTTTTGACAGTAGAAATACTTGCAGTAGCCCATGTTTAGCCAAATGAAGAATACATACATTGTAACACCCACTTCCAAAGTGGTCCGTCTAGTTACTGGATCTTGGTATCTTACCAAGCAGGTTTCATCTCCAGCTGCGCCAGTGTTTCCCTGTAATTTGGACTAATTAACAAAGAGAATGATACTGAGGAAACATTAACATTCATATATTAGATCCATCATTGATCATTGCCTTTCAGCCCCTTGTCTAGCACATTCCCTGACATACTCTGTGTAATATGACGCTAAGAAGCTAATGCCCTGGCCTTATGGCTTCACATCTATATTTAACTCTTTCTAGCGCAGCGCGTTCCGCTAGCGAACCCCTCGACAACATTCCGCTGAAAAGGCAGCGCGGGAATTAAAAAATATTTTTTTAGAAATATGTAACTTTCACACATTAACAAGTCCAATACAGCAAATGAAAGATAAACATCTTGTTAATCTACCCATCGTGTCCGATTTCAAAAAGGCTTCAGCGAAAGCACAACTATTGATTATGTTAGTTCAGAGCCAAGTCAAAAAACACAGCCATTTTCCAGCCAAAGATAGGAGTCACAAAAAGCTGAATATAGTAATTAATCACTAACCTTTGATGATCTTCATCAAATGACACTCATAGGACATCATGTTACACAATACATGTATGTTTGTTCGATAATGTGCATATTTATATCCAAAAATCTCAGTTTACATTGGCGCGTTACGTGCATAACGTTTTGATTCCAAAACATCCGGTGATCTTGCAGATAGCCACAGAAATCCCGGAAATACTCATAATAAACATCGTAAAAAAATACAGTGTTATTCACAGAATTAAAGATAGACTTTCCCTTAATGCAACCGCTGTGTCAGATTTCAAAAAAACTTTACGGAAAGCATAATCTGAGTACGGCGCTCAAGCCCAATCCAGCCAATCCAGCACAAGAAATTTCCGCCATGTTGGAGTCAACAAGAAGTTAGAAATAACATGATAAATATTCACTTACCTCTGATGATCTTCATCAGAATGCACTCCCAGGAATCCCAAGTTCGACAATAATGACTGATTTGTTCCATAAATTCCATAAAGTCCATAATTTATGTCCAAATAGCCTAGTTGTTAGCGTGTTCAGCCACAGTAACCATCTTCATGAGCACTAGGTCCAGACAAAAACTCAAAAAGTTCCGTTACAGGTCGTAGAACATATCAAACGATGTATGGAATCAATCTTTAGGATTTTTTAAATAATCAACAATATGTTCCAACGGAGAATTCCATCGTCTGTAGCAAAGCTGGAACGAGAGCTAACTCTGTCGGAGCGCTCACGTCATCTCGCCTAGTAGAACTCGACGCAGTGAGACCTCAACCTGACTCATTCAGCTCCCATTCCCCCGCCTTTATAGCAGAAGCCTGAAACAAGTTTCTAAAGACGGCTGACATCTAGTGGAAGCCTTCGGAAGTGCAACTTAACCCCATAGACACTGGTTATTTGGTAGGCCAAGCTTTGAAAAACTACAAACCTCAGATTTCCCACTTCCTGGTTGGATTTTTTTCAGGTTTTCGCCTGCCATATGAGTTCTGTTATACTCACAGACATCATTCAAACAGTTTAAGAACTTTAGAGTGTTTTCCATCCAATACTACTAATATAATGCATATATTAGCATCTGGGACAGAGTAGCAGGCAGTTTACTCTGGGCACGCATTTCATGCAAAAGTGAAAATGCTGCCCCTATCCCAAACAGGTTTTAACATAACTCTGATGAATTAGTGAACGGGCATTAGTGATGAGTGCAACATGTACCCAGGGTCCTCAAAGTCCATGTGAGGGCACGTGTAGGTACAGTATGGCTAAAGATCTGTAAATACTTGCGTTTGTTAATAGGTGAAATGTGAATAATATGATGATTTGTTTAAGCTTCGCTTACCTAAATGGACTTTTGGTTGTGTATTTGTGAAATTGTTTATATGGGTTTGTGTCGTTATGTTTATTTTTGTTTGTGAGAGACATAGAGTGTATGTGTGCATGTGTGAGTGTGTGTGTGTGTGTGAATGTGTTTGAGTGTTCCATGGCCCTGGCAGTCTGGGGGCTCTGTGATCCATCCCTGAGTGTTAAAGCCCTGAGTGTTAAAGCCACACACTCAGGGCACACTGGCTGCAGGAGGGAGAGAGCACGGGTGGGCGGCTCATTAGATAGCACTCCCGTGGAGTGTGAAGGAGAAAAACACCCATTAGCAAAACAAACGACGTGCCCATCGCTCACAGAAACACCAGAGATTGTTTACTGAGAGTTGGGTGAATGAAGCTGCTGGCACCTACTGTACTGCCTGCTGGGGTCTTCCTTTCAGACCACTTCCAGGGTCATGGATCAGAGGTTCCAGGGATTCTGTGTGTGTGTGTGTGCGTGCGCGTGCGCATGTGTGCGTGCAGTGGAGCCTGGCCCTGAGTTTGAGCCAAGCAGTGAGCTGGTCTGGTCCTTCCTGTGGAGGCGGTGCCTCCTGGGTAATTAGTCAATCTGAGACTGAGCCGTCAGGCTGACCTCTGAACCCTAACTGCCTCCTCTTCTGCCTTCTTCCTTCTCTTGCTCTCTGACCCATGTCAGCTGACATCTCCACACCATTCCTCTCCAATCTAAAGATCAAGTGACATTTTTGACCCTCAATGTAGTATCCCAGCTAATTTGCCAGACTTCATCATAACACATGATCTCCTGGTCATTGGTTTGAATGGGGGGATGCACAGTATGGTTAATGGTTTGTTATTTCAGTGGTATTCTCATATGGTGAAGAGAGAAGTTCACATGAAAAAGTCTTTGTTCCAGCTGAGCTTTKAGACTGAGGCCATCCAGGTCCCGTTTAGCTCTGTTTCCTTGTTTGTTCTCCTCATACAGTGAATGATATTATATCTCCAGTGGAACTAGCAGGCTACTTCTCCTTCCACACGGAGCCAGGCAGTAACATGACCAGCTTGTGAGCYGAGTGGTGGCAGRAGTTTTCTGAAGCGGGATAATTAGCTGCCGACTGTCAGATGATTAGCCGGGCTGCATCTAATTTTGGTCACAACCTCTGACGATAATGGTCAAATGAAATCAATGGCGTGCAGAAATGTGTGGGATTTGCTAAGCAGCATGTGCTCAATTGGCTAATTCATATCAGCCTGTCCCCTTTAATGCGAACAGGTTAGCGGCTCGGTGCTAAATGGTTAAAWGGAATTCGCYCTTGAGCATGACCTCGTCTAACTCAAAATGGTCACCTGTTTTAACTCTTTCATTGAGTGTGAATACAAATMATATTTATATTCRCACTCAATGAAARTGTTAAAMCAGGTGACCATTATTTCCTTGCCAAGTATCTCAGGTCCACTTTAGTGCAGGTACTGTATCAAACCTGTTCAAATATGTTATCCATTTCCAGCACCGAAGTGTTGACTGAAGAAATAGATAATAATGAGGCCAATCATATAGAATCCTGCCTCGCAATCCTGTTTTCAACATTATTATACAGGAATGTACTGAAAAAGGTAACTGAATAACCTCCTGAGTTGAGCATTCTGTCAGAAAAATKAGTCCCACAAAGACATCCTTACTGCCTGAGAATGACATTGAGTTGAGTAGCAACAGTAATGAGCAGTTGTGACTGGAGAAAWACCACCTTTCAATCCCCAAATGACAGTCACCGGTCCCTGGCAGGGATTTGGCTTAATGCAGAGTTTTAAAGACATTCAGTGGGACCTGAGGATTGGAGGTGTATATTATATTGATGCACCTCCTTGTGATGACAGCCATATGTGACAGTAAATCCTTGATACTAATGCATAATTTCCCTTTCCCTGACTGCCTGGCCACTGAGAGAGAGTCTACAACAGAGATACAACCATTTCTGTTGGGCTTCACTCACTGTGATGGGTACAGCTCAGGTATTCTGTACAGAGGTTAGTGTGGTTAGTACTCCATGTGTTTGGGTGCAAGACAACAAAGGTAGACTTTGCTACTGTCATGTTGATTTGATTGCAATCAGCCCACAAAATGGGGATGTTTTGATGTCACCTGAGTTGTGGTTCTTGGCTGTTGGTTGAGGCACCTTGAGTGAGATGATGATGATGCAGTGTGTTTGGTCAAACTGGATGGAACCGGATCTGGCTCATCCAAATTCATGTCAACTTGGAGGGTGCCCAAAGGGCCTCATTTGGTGGATTTTTTTTCCTGTGGGTTTCATTGTTTTCTCTGTGTGTGTATATGTGTGTTTGGGGAAGGGATGGTGGGATTGTTTTTATGTATGTGTGCAGGGCTGCACAGGTTACTTTCTAAATGTAATCCATTACAGTTACTAGTTACCTGTCCAAAATTATAATCAGTAAGGTAACTTTTGGATTACCCAAACTCAGTAACTTAATCTGATTACATTCAGTTACTTTTAGATTACTTTCCCCTTAAGAGGCATTAGAAGAAGACAAAAAAATATATAATAATAATAATAATATGTTACCAATTGAACCTCATCTATTGCAGGATAATCCATGTTCAAGTTTACATAGCTGGCCATATATGGATGTTATATTTTACTTGATGGGTTGGTTATATAGGCTTCTTCTAACCCATAATTTTCTACTACATATAATAATATGATTAAATTATATATTAACATTAAAAACCAAATGTTTTACACCTTGATCTTAAAGAATAGGTCTTGGAAATATGGAAGTATAGATTAACCAAATTGTTTTACCTGAGCATAACCCCAAAACTAAGGACTTATTAGCAGTGGCGGTTCGAGACCATTTCAACTGGGGATGCCAAGCTGGGACCAGTTGTACTGTTCGAGGGGACAGTTACATTAGACGTTATTGTTGTCATATCATTTTCTTCACTGCATTGCAGGCATTAGCAGGCAAAAGACCATGTTCATAATCATCATCGTTGCCACTGTCTAATAACGGATGTAAAAAAAGAACGATAGCAAAAATTTGTTATGTAAAAATGATTTCATACTCCACATTTAGGGGGGCCACAAGGGGGTCCAAAATTGTTGTCACAGGGGGACTGGGCCTTCATGGGTCGAGTTTCTGCAAAGAAACCACTACTAAAGGACACCAATAAGAAGAAGAGACTTGCTTGGGCCAAGAAACACGAGCAATGGACATTAGACCGGTGGAAATCAGTCTTTTGGTCTGAAGAGTCCAAATTTTAGATTTTTGGTTCCAAGCGCCATGTCTTTGTGAGACACAGAGTAGGTGAACGGATGATCTCTGCATGTGTGGTTCCCACCGTGACGCATGGAGGAGGAGGTGTGATGGTGTGAGTGTGCTTTGCTGATGACACTGTCTGTGATTTATTTAGAATTCAAGGCACACTTAACCAGCATGGCTACCTTAGCATTCTGCAGCGATACACCATCCTATCTGGTTTGCGCTTAGTGGGACTATCATTTGATTTTCAACAGGACAATGACCCAAAACACACCTTCAGGCTGTGTAAGGGCTATTTGACCAAGAAGGAGAGTGATGGTGCTGCATCAGATGACCTGGCCTCCACAATCACCCGATCTCAACCCAATTGAAATGGTTTGGGATGAGTTGGACCGCAAGTTCAAGAGCGCATTTTTCACTGGCTGTCCACTGGTTTCAAAAACAATGATTGATATGCAGCTTAAATTTCTTTAATTCAATCATTATTGAGTTCAAATACACATTTAGATTTGTGAACAGCCAACCACAACAACCACAATCCGTAAGGCGTAAATAGCTAAAACAGTGTGATTCATCAATGTATGTAGATAACAATAAGTGATATCCGTATCGCCGTGTGATCCATCAATGTATGTAGATAACAATAAGTGATATCCGTATCGCCATAGACTACATCACTTTTGTCATCCTTACCTCCAAGCGTTTATTCAAATTGGATAATCTTTGGATGCTGACAGCAGTCGTACCATTGGAAGACATGGCTTGGACTGTAGCCCACAAAAGCCTATTCCTGCTCTTTTCCCGCAATCCATAAAACCCATTTGGTGTGTTATCATAGTGGTCTCTGGCTTGTGGTCAGACTCGCTCAGGTGGAACAAACTTGCGCCTTTTTTCAATGTTGATTTGAATTTCATTGAGAAATCAGAGAAGTGTCAAAGATTTTTTTCCGTTAACCTCCTTTCTGAATTTAAAAGTAATCCTCAGAGTAATCATATCGTTTTCAAAAGTATTTGTAATCTGATTACAATATTTTTGCTGGTAACGGATTACCGTTACCGTGTTTTTGTAATCCCTTACATGTTGAATTTGTTACTCCCCAACCCTGTACGTGTGTCTATGTGTGCGTGCGTGATGCGTACGTGTGGTGTGTGTGTGCGTATGTGAATGTGGGGGAACGTTGTGCGACATTAGTATTCAGCCAACATCACAGGGGTCATGTGCTCTACGCCCTGTTCTCTCCCAGCAGTACCTTTCCCAGCTACCCCCTTCTCCTCCCCCTGCCCCCACTCCCCTCTCTCCATTTTGTGGGCTGCTGCAGGGCTTTAACTAGAACCAAGGGGAACAAATACAAATAGATGGGCAAAGTTGTGGGACGTGAGACCTGGGGGACACACTGTACAGATATACAGCGGTCCCTCTCGTCAAAGGATATCATCCTGGCCCTCAGATCACAGCTGTAATTCAATTGGGGATAGACAAGAGCAGGATTTCCTTGATGCTTTTTCCCCCTTTTCTATAAACGGGCTGTCTGCCTGTCAGCATTGATAAGGCAAGCTCATGCACGCTGCGGCTAACTCTCCCCAACCCGGCAGCCATACTCCATAGCGCTACACCGTTGAGTAGCTTCTCCATGATTTACTGTATGCCTGTCTGCCCATCCCCACCTTTTCATTGGTGCCCCTCTGGAGGACTGGGCTGCCTTTCTCTCATTCTGTCTCTATTATGTTTTTTTTCTGTTGGACTATCTGACTATTGTCCATCTGATATGTATGTGTGTCTACAGCTATCTGTCTAATCTGTGGAGATGGTTGATGGAATAGGAGCTGATAGGGGAGTGGCTACTGTTCTCTCTCTGTTTCTCCCTTCTCTCCCTCGCCATTCTTTGTCTCTATCTCTGTTTGACTGGAGCCATCCACAGTCGAAGGGCCGCTGATGCTTGGTCAGTCTGGTTATGTGAGGCCGTAGACTACATCAATGCCCAGGCATACTCCAATGTGGTGGGCAGTGGGAACCATTCATATCTCAGGTTGTATAACAAGGAACCTACAGTATATGGATGTACTGGCTGACAGGTTTGATAGACCATAGCCTCACATGCACCTTACTTCATTTTGAAGATTGGCTCTTGGGAGCTTCATTTGTAAGATCATACTCTTGACTTTTTGACAGTATTCACATTGCTTGTCAAATTRCTTACTGCCTGTAGGAAACAGCATTATATCACACAGTTGTTAAAAAATAACTATATACACCTACCTATTGAAAAAATGTGTATGAATTATCAAGGACTGTAGAGAGAGAGTAGGAGCGAGAGAGTGAAAGAGAGAGGGAGTAAGCGAGAGGAGAGAGAGAGTGAGAGAATGATAGAATGCATCAGCATGGTGAGGTAGCTAATGCTTCATAAGATTGGCAGTAAAGTGTGCCTTTGGATGGCGGGCTGACTTTAGTGTGTGCATTACTGAGCCGCATAAATCTGGGTGCCCCCGCTTTGCCTGCCTTCCTGGGTTTGCCTTTAATTACCTGAGCTAGCCTGCCCGGCCTGCGCACCGCTCCTAGCTAGCGCTCAGCTCTGCTCACCACCAGGCAGCACTTCCCTAATGGGGCTGCCTCACTCGGGCATCACTCTCACTCACTCTGGCCAGCTGGCAGGATGGCCTGGGGGGGAAGCCTGGCCTTCTATTATGACTGGAAGTCTCCATCGTAACTCACACCTGTAGGTCCCCATGTTATGTATGTGTGGCTCTCTCTCTATCCGTATGAGTCTCCATAATAACTATGGTATAAGGGAGTCGTACCCGGCTCCACGAGGGGGCAAATCGGGCTTAGCACCCTCAGTTCAAACCTGAGCCTCTTCAGTTTTAGTTTTGTGCCTATATAAAAATAGAAAAAGTAAAAATGATTGAGTGACAGGTTAGCTTAAAATCTGTATCTCAACTGCTCTGTCAGCACAATGGGTGTGTGTAGGAGGCAGTGGCGGTCGGTGCCGTTTAAGATGGCCTTATTTCTATAACAGCATATTGGATGACTGTCATTCATACTCCAGTCACTCAGCTCAATGTAACATCGATAGGTTTAGGCTACTACATGATACTAATATTTTCCTTGTGCCCATCATGATGTTGCTATAACCTAGCCTATGAATGAAAGTTTACAACGTTGATGCACAGGTCGAGAGAATCAAGGTGTACAGTTTACATTCAGCAGCAAGCAGTTTAGCAGTTACCCTGGCGGGCCTCAGTGGCAATACATTACATTGTCTTTCTCTCTCTACTTTCTCTTTGAGTCAGCTACTCACCCCATTTTATGCACTGCAGTGCTAGCTAGCTGTAGCTTATGATTCCAGTACTAGATTCATTCTCTGATCCTTTGTTGGTGGACAACATGTCAGTTCATGCTGCAAGATTACTGTGCAAATCTATGGAAGGGGATGAGAACCATGAGCCTCTTAGGTTTTTTATTGAGGAGGAGAGGAGGACAGAAGCTAGCTGTTCTCCGGCTACACCACAGTGCTATCCTACAGAGTGCTGCTGAGGCTACTGTAGATCTTCATCACATAACAGTGTGTTTTAATCATGTAATGTTCTTCGTCGGGCGAAAGAGAGGAGGACCAAAATGCAGCGTCATGATTATCCATTTTAATTGAATACTTTAACAACGAACAAAAACAATAAACCGACAAAATGAACGAAGACGAAACAGTCCCGTAACATGAACAAAAACACAGGAACACAGTAACAGGAACAATCACCCACAACCCACAATACAAAACAGGCTACCTAAATATGGTTCCCAATCAGAGACAATGACTAACACCTGCCTCTGATAGAGAACCATATCAGGCCAAACACATAGAAACAGACAAACTAGACATACAACATAGAATGCCCACTAAGATCACACCCTGACCAAACAAAACATAGAAGTGGAGGCGCACTACAGGTCTCGAGCACCGAGCCTGCCCAACCCTACCTGGCTGAATGCTCACCGTAGCCATGCCAGTGCGGCGAGGTGGAATAGGCCGCACTGGGCTATGCACACGTACTGGAGACACCATGCATAGGGCTGGTGCCATGTACACTGGCCCGAGGAGACGCACTGGAGACCAGATGCGTAGAGCCGGCTTCATGGCACCTGGCTCGATGCCCACTCTAGCCCGGCCGATACGAGGCGCTGCTCCTTACCGCAACGGGCTATGCACACGTACTGGAGACACCGTGTGTATCTCCGCATAACACGGTGCCTGCCCGGACCATCTCTCTCCACTGTAAGTACGGGGAGTTGGCTCAGGTCTCCTACCTGACTTAGCTACACTCCCCGTGTGCCACCCCGCAATACATTTTTGGGGCTGCCTCTCGGGCTTCCTAGCCAGCTGTGTTCCTTCGTAACGCCGGTTCTCTTTTCCTACTGCGTCCGTTCTCCTGGCTGCCTCCACCTGTTCCCATGGAAGGCGATCCCTTCCAGCCAGAATCTACTCCCATGTGTAACATCCCTTGCCGTCTAGAATGTCCTCCCATGTCCATTCCTCTCGAGATTTCGGCCGCTGCTGCTGCTGCTGCTGCTGCCCGTAACCACGCTGCTTGGTCCTTTGGTGGTGGGTGATTCTGTAACCCACAACCCACAATACAAAACAGGCTACCTAAATATGGTTCCCAATCAGAGACAACGACTAACACCTGCCTCTGATTGAGAACCATATCAGGCCAAACACATAGAAACAGACAAACTAGACATACAACATAGAATGCCCACTCAGATCACACCCTGACCAAACAAAACATAGAAACATACAAAGCAAGGGCGTGACAAATCAATTATTTTGTATTTACGTATCGGCCTCAAGGCCTTCGTCTGAACTCAAGGCCTTGAGGCCGATACGTAAAGCTTAATAAAGAGCAGTGATACTAGCAAGAACAGTGTGCAGGTTTCTGCTTTTTCTCATCTTATTTAACTGTTACCATGCACCTGCAACAAAGATAGCTCAGATGTTTGAGTGCCTTTTGAATTTTGAATCAATTATTTGGTGACGTGAATATATTTAGTATAGTTTTATCTAAAAAGGATAACTTTTTTAATGTTTCACTATTTTTATTTTTATGAAATTCACTGAGGAGGATGRTCCTCCCCTGCCTCCTCTGAGGAGCCTCCACTGGTAGGGAGGCTATGGAAAGCCATTGGGGCGCAGGTTTTCCGTTAGCCGGTATTTGCCAGCATTCTGCAGATTAAATAAATAAAAAGACGATAAAAAAATGTTTTAGCTGTCCAAATTGTCACGGTTGCCCTGCTGCTGAGGACAGAGACAAAGTGAGAGAGGAGCATTGGCCTAGGCTACTGTTGATTGCGAAGATGGAGACCTTTTTCGTTGAAGTAAAATGRAAGTTAGAGAGTATGCCTCAAGGCAGAAAATCCCACAAGGCAGGGCTCCAGACTGCGACCATTTAGTCACATTTTTCAACCTTTTGACAGCTGGCTGTGGGAGTTAAAAAATGTATTGGTTGCATCAGTGTGGGCTGCACATTCATTCACCTTACTAAAAACGTCCTATTTTTTAGGAGGATTAAACCATGATTTGGTCAAACAGTAAAGTACATTATCCTCATGACTCCTGTAATGAAAGTGTCTGACTCTTGTACCTGCTTTGATGGGGCCTGCTGCTGTGTAAAGTGAGCCACTTGAAAAGTGTTCTGATTGTAAACAATTTTAAAATCTAAATGTACCTTTAGATTAATACATGGCTACAATGAGTGGGTATAATGTTTAGAGTTAGTGAGCTAGCAAATGTTTCGAGTTTCCACTTACTCAGGTGGGGAGTTAGCCCCAAATAAATGAGTCTATGATATTAGAGCACATAAAGATGCAGGCAAATTTATATTGGGAAAAAAATATGTTTTTTTGTTGAGAGAATGCCAAGAGTGTGCAAAGCTATCATCAAGGCAAAGGGTGGCTACTTTGAAGAATCTCAAATATACAATATATTTTGATTTGTTTTACACTTTTACACTTTTTAGTTACTACGTGATTCCATATGTGTTATTTCATAGTTTTGATACCTTCACTATTATTCCACAATGTAGAAAATTGTAAAAATAATGAAAAGCCCTTAAATGAGTAGGTGGGTCTAAACGTTTGACTGGCACTGTATATATTTTCATAATAATACAGTGGATGCCTAAGACAATAGGCCTATGCATGCAATGCCCTAATGTATTTAGTGTTCAAATCTCCAAACTGTGAGGTCGACAATTATTGTTTTAGAAAAGAAAAAACAACAATACAATATAAAACAACAATATAAAGTTTTGCATATACTACAGATCGAAACACAAGGAATAGTGTTTTTGTAGTTAGTTATAGGCTGTTTTTAAGGACATGTAAATGTGACTCTTCTGAAAAGGTAAGAATCAATCTAGCTGGTTGTTTTTTAATTAAAATCTTGTAGGGCGCTGTCCATGGTGCTGATAGAGCGTAGTGGAGATTTCGCACCAACCTGTCATTTCTTGGTCAAAAGCATTTGAACTTCTATGTTTATTGTGGTATAGCGTGATATAAGCAAAATTCAATATAATTCCAATCAAGACCCCAAATGACGTACCCAAAATATAGCTACAGTGGGGCAAAAAAGTATTTAGTCAGCCACCAATTGTGCAAGTTCTCCCACTTAAGAAGATGAGAGAGGCCTGTAATTTTCATCATAGGTACACTTCAACTATGACAGACAAAGGAGAAAAAAATATCCAGAAAATCACATTGTAGGATTTTTTATGAATTTATTTGCAAATTATGGTGGAAAATAAGTATTTGGTCAGTAACAAAAGTTATCTCAATACTTTATTATATACCCTTTGTTTGCAATGACAGAAGTCAAACGTTTTTCGTAAGTCTTCACAAGGTTTTCACACACTGTTGCTGGTATTTTGGCCCATTCCTCCATGCAGATCTCCTCTAAAGCAGATGTTTTGGGGCTGTTGCTGGGCAACACAGACTTTCAACTCCCTCCAAAGATTTTCTATGGGGTTGAGATCTGGAGATGGCTAGGCACTCCAGGACCTTGAAATGCTTCTTACGAAGCCACTCCTTCGTTGCCGGGCGGTGTGTTTGGGATCATTGTCATGCTGAAACAGCCACGTTTCATCTTCAATGCCCTTGCTGATGGAAGGAGGTTTTCACTCAAATCTCATATACATGGCCCCATTCATTCTTTCCTTTACACGGATCAGTCGTCCTGGTCCCTTTGCAGAAAAACAGCCCCAAAACATGATGTTTCCACCCCCATGCTTCACAATAGGTATGGTGTTCTTTTGATGCAACTCAGCATTCTTTGTCCTCAAACACGACGAGTTAGTTTTTACCAAAAGTTATATTTTGGTTTCATCTGACCATATGACATTCTCCCAATCTTCTTCTGGATCATCAAATGCTCTCTAGCAAACTTCAGACGGGCCTGGACATGTACTGGCTTAAGCAGGGGGACACGTCTGGCACTGCAGGATTTGAGTCCCTGGCGGCGTAGTGTGTTACTGATGGTAGGCTTTGTTACTTTGGTCCAGCTCTCTGCAGGTCATTCACTAGGTCCCCCGTTGTGGTTCTGGGATTTTTGCTCACCCGTTCTTGTGATCATTTTGACCCCACGGGGTGAGATCTGCGTGGAGCCCAGATCGAGAGAGATATCAGTGGTCTTGTATGTCTTCCATTTCCTAACATTGCTCCCACAGTTGATTTCTTCAAACCAATGCTTACCTATTGCAGATTCAGTCTTCCCAGCCTGGTGCAGGTCTACAATTTTGTTTCTGGTGTCCTTTGACAGCTTTTTGGTCTTGGCCATAGCGGAGTTTGGAGTGTGACTTTTTGAGTTGTGGACAGGTGTCTTTAATACTGATAACAAGTTCAAACAGGTGCCATTAATACAGGTAACGAGTGGAGGACAGAGGAGCCTCTTAAAGAAGAAGTTACAGGTCTGTGAGAGCCAAATCTGACTGTGTTTAGGTACCAATATTAATTTTCCACCATAATTTGCAAATAAAATCATTACAAATCCTACAATGTGATTTTCTGGATTTTTTTTTCTCATTTTGTCTGTCATAGTTGAAGTGTACCTATGATGAAAATTACAGGCCTCTCTCATCTTTTTAAGTGGGAGAACTTGCACAATTGGTGGCTGACTAAATACTTTTTTGCCCCACTGTACGTATCGGTATGTTTCATCATAGAAATACATTCTATTATTGTTTTCTTGGTAGCCTATTGGTTTTTGTAGTTGTAAATGGAACTGTACGTATTGGAAACGTTTGTAACGGAATTCTTTGTCCTCCTCCGACGAGGAGTAAGAAATGTCGGACCAAGATGCAGCGTGGTGAGTATCCATTTTAATATGAATACTTGAAACAAACAAAATAACGAATAAACGAACGAAGACGAAACAGTCCCGTAAAGTGACAACACAAACACAGGAACACAGTAACAGGAACAATCACCCACAACCCACAATACAAAACAGGCTACCTAAATATGGTTCCCAATCAGAGACAACGACAAACACCTGCCTCTGATTGAGAACCATATCAGGCCAAACACATAGAAATAGACAAACTAGACATACAACATAGAATGCCCACTCAGATCACACCCTGACCAAACAAAACATAGAAACATACAAAGCAAACTATGATCAGGGCGTGACAACGTTTTCGAATTTGTCATGTCTGCTCCCGCTCTTCCCCCCCCCTGGCGCTTGAGGGCGCCAGGCTGCCCTGCATCACGCACTCCTTCCATCCATTACGCACACCTGCTTTTCCTCGTCACGCGCTTCAGCGATATTGGACTTCCCTGGACTCACTCATCACCTGTTGTTACCTCCCCTATATTTGTCAGTTCCCCAGATATGTTCCCCGCTTCTGCATTGATTGTCTTTTATTTGTGTTACCTGTTTGCTGACACTGTTCCTATCTCGATCCATGTCCCTTATTTAGTAAATGTTTTACTCCCCGTACCTGCTTCGTCTCTCCAGCGTCATTCCATGTGACAGAATTTGATTCAAAAACGTGCATTGTGCCGTATCACAACATGTTGCTGTACTCATGAGCTGCATGGTTTTCCATGTCGGAAGCGGGCCTATAGGCATATTTGTTTGGCAAGACAGCTGTGCCTGGCTGCATCTCACAGTAATAGGCTGTAGGCTGTTTTGGTTATCTGGATCTCCATTCACCTTTTCTTTACTGTGTTTGTTTACTAATGTAACTAGCCTAACTATAGATTGTGTCATGCCTTTATCCATCTGATATTTTGTTTACTAGGCCTACTTGGTACCGCTGTTTTGTTCTGTCCTCATTCGTTCACATTCGCGGTTTTGTCTGTAATTTTGTTTGCATGCATAAGCTACTACTTTCAGCATTTAGTTTGCATTGTTTTGGTAAGACAGCTGTGTGTCACATAGGCTGTTTGTAATAGATGAATTGCCCTATTATCTATCTTGTAGCCTATATTCATCACTAAAACGGCCCTGCTGTAGTGTGTAATGTGCTGTTCAGCAGAGATCGGCACGACATCTGTAGCCTACCTGTCATGGCATTTGAACGTTATGTTTATTGTGGTATAGCGTGATATAAGCAGAATTCAATATAATTGCAATGCAAGAACCCCCCAAAATTGTGCCCCCTCGCTGATTTCAACTACCCCCTTAGTCACTTTACCCTGGCGTCGGGTCTGAGTGGATTGGAGAGGTGGGGAGGGGGAGGTAAGGGCTTGTATGGGGACTTTAGATCTATGTATATTATATTCAGTGTGAGACGTRTGTTTTGAAAGGTATAAATTCCTTTTAGATCAACAGTGGCGGGTTCCGATGGTTTACAGTATGTCACGTTCAAAGACACAGCAACCAATGATCTGGAGCCATTAGCTTCCTGGTCTGTGGATTGTCCTTGGGGTTTTTCTGTCAATGATTGACAGTGCATGACAGTTTCGCCAATTGTCATGTTCACGGTGCCTCTCCTTCTCTTTATAATGTGGAGCCTAACAATGTGCCAAGAAGTAAAATAGAGACTAAAATACATCAGCGCAATCCCTTTGTTTSAGCCCRTAAGAAGCCGTCTCACGGCGCTTCGCATGAGCTCCTTGTGTCTCCACCGTCTTGAATGACTCACACTGACCTTGGAGATTATTGCTATACTAGACAGAAAAAATGCTATATGTTTGTCAAGAGCTGTCTGTCATCAATGAGCTTTTGTGTTGAGTATCGATCGCCTCCTCGGCAGGACACAGAGGTTGATGGATGCACAGCAAACAGACTCTGCATCGCCAGCAAGCAGCAGCAAGCCTCCCCTCCCTCCCTCCCCTCCCCGACCGGCCCAGCCAAGGGGTCTCATGATGGGATGTCAAGACAGGGCAACATCCCCCCTCCTCACCCTCTCCCATACCCCAGACCCCCGTCCCTCCACCCTCTCCCCTATTCCTGTTTATTCTGGAGCTCTCTCCATCTTCAGTCTCCGTCCGTGGCGTAGCTATAGCCAGGGCACCAAGCCGCGCAGCCGTTCATTAGCARACATGGAGTGGATTACTGTAGGTTAGTGCCGCTCCTCCCGTGCCGATAACCCAGCCTGATTGCTTTGTAAACGGCAGAGTCGCTAACAAGAGTTCCACCACTGTATCTGCGGCGCACATATAAAGATAACAATACAATTCCCCTATCAGTTGACCTGGTTTCTCTTCMGTTAGTAAGCTTCTGCCTCTGGAGTGCAATTGAGTGGGCCATGGTCTTTATAAAGCCGATACTAGACAACACGAATGTGGAACACGATGTGAGAGCCATCATCCCTGGTGGTTCTTTTTTATTTTTCAGGAAGGAACGACTGCTGCGGCACTGTAGCAATCACAGTTTGTCTTCGGTACAAGTGAGAATGGCAATAATGCTAGTTTGGATGAATTTACCCACAAAATAGGTCAAAATATGATTTATTCTATCGTTATTAAGAAAATAATCTATGCCAGAAATCTGAAAAAATATCATCAGGCGTGCTTTGTTTTGTCCCTTGACCTGATTTGACCCTGTATGGCTCCCTCCCTCGCTGCACAACATGGATATGCTATGAGGTCAGGCTAATCGATCTGCTTTGATATTTTATAGACCCCCCACCTCCTCCTCCTCCACCTCCCCCACTGTGTGAGCTGCTGCTCGAGTATTTCCTCAGTGCAGGATTACTGATGCTATCCACCTTTTGCCACGAGGACTTTTAAACAGACACTTGTCATCAGCCCCTGACCAAGGACATAAATAGATSAAATAGGCTGTGTTTACACAGGTAACCCAATTCTGATCTTCTTTTCACTAATTGGTCTTTTGACTAATCAGATCAGCTCTGAAAAATRTCTGATGTGAAAAGATCTGATGTGAATTAATTGAATTATTAATTGATGTGAAAAATACATGCATTTGTTTACATAGCCATCATTCTGTAATTTATCCATCAATTAATACAGAGCATCTGGGTGAGGAATACATCTGGCATAATATTCACCACAGCTCAAGTAATTCAAACAGCCCTACTGGGCATTTCACCCAGATACTGGATCCAAAATGATAAAACAATGTCAGCGTTTGCAGACTCAATAACACTTAGAGGGATATAGGAAAAGAAGTGTGCCATACATGGCAGAAAAGTCTGGCAGATTACAGGAGATTTGCTGGCCCTCRGGACTTCTCACTCAACTGATGTTGACAAAGCAGAGCCGATGTAGGTTGAGTGGGGAAAAATCTATTGGAAAGAGAAAGCATTCAAGTATGCAGGCCTGTATATGATAGCATTTGATATGTGCTCTTTGTGGGGGTTTTCTCGCTCCCCTGCCAAGGGTTGTGTAGCCATAAATTATTCAACAGTCAAATCCAGAAATCTACTAAATAAAATCATTTRTTTCCCCAAACTGTACTTCACAAAAAGGTTGTTTATAACGTTGTTTATAACGATGGTAAACCACGTCTCTCAGTGCTGCTAGCAATCAATAGTCTGATGCAATCCTAAAGGCCCTTCATCATAACKCCATTCTACTGAGTGGACCAGTCCACCTTAACACAGGCTACAGTGGAGACATAGAGACATATGTGCTGCATCTCCATCCACTGTTGTCTCTCCCAGTTCTCTCCAATTTCCAGGAGCTCAAGAATTCTCCTGTAGTTTTRAATAAAACATTTTTAAAAAGCTCCCACAAATGTGAATGCTTGTCAAATATTTCATGCTCTATAGTTTCAATTTAATAGCTAATTTATTTATTGATTAATTTTATTGTTGGCTGCCAAGTAAATTCTTATCCTCAGATGACGAAGGCTGATGAAGATGATGGTGATGACGTCAGTAATAGTTTTGAAGGCTACTAAAGAAATAACAGTTCCAGTGCTGATGACACTGATGTCATCCGCCATCAGAGGCTCTCCTCCTCCTCCTCCTCCTCCTCCTCCTCCCCAGATCCAGTGCTCTTCATCAGCTGTGTCTGTGTCTGGGTCTGGGTCTGGGTCTGGGTCTCGGTCTGTGTCTGGGTCTGTGTCTGGGTCTGGGTCTGTGTCTGGGTCTGGGGCCCAGGCTTGTTATTAGTGCTGTGAATACCTTCCTTCCTGCCTGCAGCCAGATATGGCTGGTGCTTGTGCTACAGCCTTATTCATCTCCATACTGGAAGTCAACAGGCCTCTGCTCTAATGGGGAATGATTAAAGAGTAGAGGAGCCAGTAGAACTCACTCAGCGAAAGTTCAGAAAGTGCAGCCAGTCCGTGACTGAACATGGCTCCATTCATAATGCACAAGGACAGGAGAAGAGAGAAGTTGGAGGGAGGGGAAAGGAGAGGAGGGGAGAAGGGGTGAGAGGAGAGGAGAATGGGAGGAGGGGAGAGTAGCGCAGAGGAGGGCAGAGGAGGAGAAGGGGTGAGAGGAGAGGAGAGGATGGAGAGGGAGGAGAGGAGAGGAGAGAACTGTAGAGGACGGGAGAGGAATGGATTGTAGAGGACGGGAGAGGAATGGATTGTAGAGGACGGGAGAGGAATGGATGTAGAGGACGGAGAGGAGAGGATTGTAGAGACGGGAGAGGAGAGGAGAGAAGAGGAGAGTAGAGGAGAGAGAGGAGAGTAGAGGAGAGGAGAGGAGAGGAGGGGAGAGGAGAGTAGAGTAAGGGAGAGTATAAGGAGAGGGAGAGGGAGGGAGAGGAGAGTAGAGGAGGGGAGAGGACGGGAGAGGAAGGAGATTAGAGGAGGGGGAGCAAAGGGGAAGGAAAAGAAAAGAAGCATTTATTGTGAGCTGGAGCTATCTGAGGAGAACACGCTACAACTGGAGCCTCCCTCCCTCCGCTGGCCCAACCACTCAATATGACACAATAACTACATTAGCTCTGTCAAAGTTCATAGGCGCTATGCAAGCTACAATATATGTGCCTATATATCTGCCTTTATTCGTTTTTTCTTTTTTATATGTTATGGTATTAAAATAATTGTTCACTTTGAATGTAATGACTCATCTATTAACAGGGCTGGTGTTATGAGAGGAGGGATACCTCAGGGACCTCGTTCTTTCTTCCTACTGCTGGGTTCCTGGAGGAGGGAGGGAGGGTGGCGGGAGGCCTGTGGTACAGTTTAGTACGTAGATAGGTTTCACTGTTAGGATCAGACCAGATCAGCCCTACAGCCTCAACAACAGGAGCCAACGTGGCTAATTTACATATATACCTCTGTGTTGAGCAGCTAAAATGGCAGGCAGAAAGAGAGAAAAAGATAGAACGAGTCACACTGGCTGACTGACTGGCTGACTGGCTGGCTGGCTATTCCAGCTACACTGATTTACAAGGTCTATCGTCAAACTCTATGTCTACCATAACGCCTCTGACTTTCATGGGCAGGYTTTTCTTTTCTCCCTGGTTTGCTGCATTTTGCATATGTGGCGGAGTATGTTGCGCTCAGGAAACATTTGTTATGATTTAAGAGGACCCTGCAGCAGTGTATACTGCACCTGTCACTATCTGATTATTTTATAGTCTGTGCATTGTTCTCTGGCATTTAATTAGTAATTACATGGTAACAATTTGCATTTTGTAATACTTATTTTATGTGATTGACATGAAAAAAGGAAAACATATTTTGTTTCAAATTCTCCAATGCATTGCTTTTGTTCTGAATCCAACTGTATTATTTTGGAGCAATTGTGTAGTGTACAGAGTAGACAAGCCTGTCTGTTTCAGCGTCAACCTTTTAACGTAGAATAGGGAAAGCACATTGGAGCAGAAATCTACTATTATCATTCTTTGAATATGTCCAGAGCAATACCATCATACGTCCGTCATTACCACAGGAGGACTATTTTATTACTCCAACGGATTCCATGCAAGGTTCATTCCCCACATTTTTATGCATCCATGGGCATAGCTCAGGMAGAACATAATCCGGAATGAGAAGGCTCTGTGGACTACAGTTCAAACAGGATAAAGCAATGACAAATTCTGGACCTGAGGACTCACGGAGAGCACGGAAAAAGGAGATTAAGAGGAACACCATTGTTTACCTCCTCCAAGGTGCAGGGTACTTTGTTGTTTATAAATGTTGCTAGCTCTTATTGGTTACCTYGCMGGCTTTTGGAATGAGGAAGGGGGAAAAGACTTGAGGAAGGACTCAGGAGGGGGTTYGATACAACTTTAATAATGCGTSGCAGGGGCTAAATGAGCCATTCTGCGGTACTCTAAGGCATCTCTCCCCCACCCATCCCCCCTCACGGTATCATGGCCTGAATTATTAAAAGTGTTGTTTGCCCTTATTGCATTGCAGCAATGTGCCTTGTCGCTAGAAACAAGGAGCTCTGAGCTGCATCACTCTGGAGCTCTGTGCTCCAGCTCCCCACCTTCATCTGCATTGTCAGGGAGCACATGTGAGAGCAGTGGCCAGGGAAGGACACACACACACACACACACACACACACACACACACACACACACACTCACTCATAAGCAGATAAACACTGCACATTTTGTTAATTAAAAAAATCTCATCCAACACCTAACTTATTGCAATAATTGACAGATACATTTTCTTTTTTTTTATACTTCATTCAATGCTTTGTATTGTGCTACAAATGACTACCACTACACTGCATGCACTGCTTATGGTTTGCAGTGAGAGGTACACATTTTTCGGGGATTTTTTTTAGGTCCTCATTTGGTGAAGTAAGCTACACATGGCTGATGCTGCTTGTAGTCTGACAGGGAAGTGTTGGGCTCCAAATCCCTCATGATGTCTTTCTGTGTGTGTGACTCTGAGATGAAAGGGGGAGTCACATACCGATCCAGAGGAGGATCGCGCCAGGCACACTCAGTCGAAGAGACGGCATCACTCACTTAATAAAACAACACCCACCACCCCATCACCATCACATGTGCCTTGTGATTTGGCCATTACGCTCTGTTAGAAGCTTCCTGTCAAATGCCCTGTTCTGATATGTAACAAAAACATATATAAAGATAGCGATGAAAAATGTCATTTGAAAGTCTGGATAATAACATTGTGGAGACCGACACCAATGATGTAGAAAGGATACAGGCTGCTACCCAACACAACCCCTCCCTGCCTGCCTCTCTCCTACCCCCCCACCTCATTCTCTACATTTCAATCACACAATTAATAATTAATCAGAGGTTGGCCTCGATAATGTTGAGTCTGCAGATAAGATAGAAGCACACAACTGCTGAGAGGACCTAACAGAAAAAAGACATTGGCACCAAAAACAGAATATCAACTCTTTAACACAGACGGACCAATAACCACATGTCACCAGATTAAAKAATGAACACATGTTATTAMATGGAAGAAATGCTCCACATGCTCTTTTTAAATAGTGGAACTATGAGTTGAAATCAAATGTTTTTTTAGCACCTTACTTTCTGGCTGCATTTCAGAGGCAGTTACAGAGAAGAATGTGACATAAACTGCCTCRAGCCTTCCTCTGTTTATGAATATGTAGCTAGAGGGATMCTGTATTGATTGCTTGATTGCTTGATTTTCCCTACACTTTAAATTCCTCTGTAGTGAAGTGGTGTCAGAACTGAGGAGAGAGCCAACACTCAGTCACAGGACCACAATGTCGTCTTCTTTCTTCTCAGAGAAGTATTACATCATCGTTCTGTACTCCAAAGGTATTACTGTAACATGTGTTGGAGACTGAGGCAGTTAAAGGTTGACTGTAGTAATAAGKGTTACTGTCAGTAACAGTAACCCTTTATCTCATGCTACATAGTGAAGTGCTATGTACTTATTTCCAATATGTCCACCCCATCCCCAGCACACTGTATTTAGGAAGAACATGACACTGTATCAGAGGATGATAGAAGCACTTGTGCTGCTACTCGCTGGGGAAGGTCCCTCTCTTAATTAGCAGTAGGAGCTCATTGACGCTGCTCCCGGCCTGCAGTGTATCTCTCTCTCTCTCTATCTCTCTCCTTCTCTCACTCACAGACACACACTTGGACACACACTCTTGAAAAAGAATGGGTGAAAAGAAATAGTGTGAACCCTGGATGGCAACAGCAAAGCAATCACAGCGTAGCAATGCCCCCCACGCCTGGCCCATTAATAACAGTAATACACACACCGCGCCCTAGCCACCTCCACCGCCAGCCGCCGAGAGCACCACTGACACTTTAATGTCCATTTTTTACTTTTGTTTTTAAATAATGCATGTGTTGCTTGTCAGCACTGCTTCCAGTTTCCCCCACCTCCCCTTTGCAGCATTCCTTTGTGCAGAAATGACAATGGGGACCTGCGTTCATCATACTTGGGGATGTGTACTAGTGTGTGTGTGTAAATCATATGTTGTGGGGACCTTAGTGTTAGTGTGTGGGCTGGCTCCTCAGCTGCTGCAGGGGCCTAACTAAGAGTGGTTCTCTCCTCTCCAGGCAGAAGCTCTTCATACACAGCAGCCGTGTAACTGTGGCCAGGGCTGGAGGAGGAGGGCTGGAGGAGGAGGGCTGAGGGCCGGGCTTACATGTCTCATACAGGGTTGCCAATGTTGTGGTCTGACTGTCCTCACATGGAGAGTGTGCTAATGGGGGTGGTAATGCGACTAAGGGGGGTGGAGGATGGAGGAAACGGGAGTTCGAGGGTCAAGGAGTTTGACTTTCTGTGTTGATGGAACAAGGACTAACCAGAGCTGTATGACATACTGTATGAGGCACAGTCATGGGTGGCTTTGTACAGACTTTCTCTRACAGATCTTTCCTTCAGCACACCTCTGATCGTTACACACTGATGTTATCACTGTAAGCATCTCATTAGGCTAGCTGGAGGTTCCATCATATGCAGTTGGAACACAGGTACTTGTGCTATCGATTTCACAGCAGCTACGTTTCCCTGTTCATCATAAACCTCTGAAATCAATATTCATAACAATCAATGTGGTGCTCTATTATATTTCTTATTTCTTTCTTTTATTTCAATTCMTGTGGCTGTGCAATGATTTCCTATGATTTAATTTTCCAATCTTGCTAATAAAGCCTAGTACATTGCTGGAGTATAGTGTAGTCCATTTGAATGACTCTGTGTTTTCTCTCCTCTCTGTTTGTGTCTCTGTAGGAAACACCTTGTGTAAATCAGGAAGCATTGCTGTCTTCGGGAACGTGGTGTACAGCGGGCTGCTCAACGAGCACCTCTGGCATTTAGGAGTTCCCCTCTTCACGAGACTGGTAAGAGCWGCTCTRGCCCCTCACATCACACTTACTTCTCACACTTACCTCCATTTTGTACTGAGCGCCTCACGTGGCTCYGTGGTGCAGCGGAGAATTCAGGTGGATGRATCTCTGCCTGCAGTCTCTTGTGGCTGGGTTTGATGCCCCTACTGTTGACATCTTGYTATCTGAAGTTGTTATATGTTCCACRATATGAAAGTCCTGCACAGTAAGTTTTAAGTCAAGGAATCMCCACCACATCTAAGCYATTTGTTGTATTTCATTCTTTTGAAAGGCTTTGGTTCCTCTAAAGGTTTGAGCTGAAGCTAAGAAAGCCCCATGTGAGTACAAGTGAAGACGTCAACAAAGTCTTCTACATTCTTCTCTGGCCCTAGATACAGAGGTGAAGGCATATGTGRTTCTTTTTTTCTCTGCCTTTGAGGTTCTTATAGAGAGAGAGTCTAGTTTCCTTTGGGAAAAGAGCATAACCAGCTAAATAATTCATGAAATGTAGTTTCATGCAGACAGCCTAAACGAAAATTACAAGATTATAATTAAGGGCTTGAGAGTACAAGTTGATACTTGGGTTAAGAATTAATGCTAAGTATTTACCCTTTCTGTCAAAAGGAAATTTCATGTTGGTTTAGACTTGGATATAATAATACTTTGGAATCGGCTGATGTCAGTTGGCATACAGGCTTTCAGTAATGTCACACAGGGATAAGAAATGTTGACAAATTCAGGATGGGTAACTTGTTATAAGTTAATTGATTTTCTGTTCATTTTCAACGTTATTATGTATCTTTACAATTGGATAGATCTATCATGCTTCTGTCAGTTAAGAACCATGACTGTATATGAATCGGCTTGTTTCTGTTACCAAAATGGCACGAATCCAAAACTGTGGAAGTGAGGAATTCTAGAGCCATCCTCATGAGAGAACTATGAACCAAATATTGTGGCTCCAGGGCAAACACAATGCTGGAGATTATTTTCTCTCCAAGTGTGTTTCCAACAGTTTGCTACACCATGTGTCCATTTGACATCCTATCGTCTGTATGGGTGTGGTCCTATGTGGTCACTACGAGAAGTCAGCATGGTATGTAAAAAGTTACAACAAGAAATTAGGGTACATAAAAAGGGATGTTGTAGAAAAAAAAGTTTACAGTATAGAAATACGTTTCCTGCAACTTTGCTGATAGGAATATCAAAATATGTCCAGCGAGAGAGCGCGAGAGCGGACACGCATTCACAGATACAAAAACACAAACACAACAATATAACACCA
>NW_019942695.1:41440-47836 GCF_002910315.2 Salvelinus sp. IW2-2015
TCGAGAGGATGAGGCTATATACAGTAGTGAGGCTATATACAGTAGGGAGGCTATATACAGTAGGGGGATATAATAACATAGCGAGGCTATAACAGTAGTGAGGCTATATACAGTACGAGGCTATATACAGGTAGCGGAGGATATAACAGTAGTGAGGCTATAACAGTAGTGAGGCTATATACAGTAGCGGAGGCGTATATACAGTAGCGGGGATATAACAGTAGCGAGGCTATATACAGGCCCGGTTAGTCGGGCTGATTGAGGTAGTATGTACATGTAGGTATGGTTAAGGTGACTATACATATATGATAAACAGAGAGTTAACAGCACGTAAAGAGGGGCTGGGGCAACACATGCAATAGTCGGTAACCATTTGATTGCCTGTTCAGGAGTCTTATGGCTTGGGGTAAAAACTGTTGAGAAGCCTTTTGGTCCTAGACTTGGCGCTCCGGTACGCTTGCCATGCGGTAGTAGAGAGAACAGTCTTGACTGGGTGGCTGGGGTCTTTGAAAGTTTAGGGCCTTCCTCTGACACCTGGTGTAGAGTCCTGGATGCCAAGCAGCTTAGTTCCAGTGATACTGGCCGTACGCCTACCCTCTGTAGTGCCTTGCGGTCGGAGGCCAGCAGTTCCATAACCAGGCAGTGATGCAACCAGTCAGGATGCTCTCATGTTGCAGTGTAGAACCTTTTGAGGATCTGAGACCCATGCAAATCTTTTTAGTTCCTGAGGGGAATAGGCTTTGTCGTGCCCTCTTCAGACTGTCTTGGTGTGTTTGAGACCATTCTAGTTTGTTGGTGATGTGGACACCAAGGAACTTGAAGCTCTCAACCTGCTCCACTACAGCCCCGTCGATGAGAATGGGGGCGTAATCGTGCCTGGCCACGCAATCATGGGTGAACAGGGAGTACAGGAGGGACCTGAGCACGCACCCCTGAGGGGCTCCAGTGTTGAGGATCAGCGTGCCAGATGTGTTGCTACCTACCCTCACCACCTGGGGGCGATCCAGTTGCAGAGGGAGGTGTTTAGTCCCAGGATCCTTAGCTTATTGATGAGCTTTGAGGGTACTATGGTGTTGAACGCTGAGCTGTAGTCAATGACTAGCATTCTCACGTAGGTGTTCCTTTTGTCCAGGTGGGAAAGGGCAGTGGGGAGTGCAATAGAGATTGCATCATCTGTGGATCTGTTTGGGTGGTATGCAAAATGGAGTGGGTCTAGGGTTTCTGGGAGGATGGTGTTGATGTGATCTATTACCTGCCTTTCAAAGCATTTCATGGCTATGGATGTGAATGCTACAGGTCTGTAGTCATTTAGGCAGGTTGCCTTAGTTTTCTTGGGCACTGGGACTATGGTGGTCTGCTTGAAACATGTTGGTATTACGGACTTGGTCAGCACATGCCTGGAGCACATGTCTTGGTAATCCGTCAGGCCGTCTGTTTAAAGGTCTTACTCACGTCGGCTACGGAGAGCGTGATCACACAGTCATCCGGAGCAGCTGATGCTCTCATGCATGCTCCGTGCCAGCATCCGTCTGTGCCAGCATCCGTCTGTGGTGGTAAATAAGCAGCCACTAAAAATATAGATGAAAACTCTCTTGGCAAATAGTATGGTCTGCAGTTTATCATAAAGACTCTCTACTTCAAGCGAGCAAAATCTAGAGACTTCCTTAGATTTTGTGCACCAGCTGTTGTTTACAAATATGCACAGACCGCCCACGCTCGTCTTACCAGAGTGTGCTGTTCTATCTAGCCGGTGCAGCGTATATCCCGCTAGCTGAATATCAATGTCGTCATTCAGCCACGATTCCGTGAAACATAGGATATTACAGTTTTTGATGTCCCGTTGGTAGGATATTCGTGATCATACCTCGTCTAATTTATTGTCCAATGATTGCACGTTGGCGAGTAATATTGACGGTAAAGGCAGCTTTCCCACTCGCCTTCTGCGGATCCTTACGAGGCACCCCACTCTGTGTCCTCTTCTGCGGTTCTTCTCTTGCATACTGGTTGTTGGCTTGGGGTTTCGGTAGTGTGTCCTAGTTCGCTCCTACGCGTCATTGAAGAAAACAACTTCTTAGTAACTAACGAGGTGCAGTGATGTCTGTCCTGATATCCAGACAGCTCTTTTTTTCCATATCAACACTACTCGGGGTGGTAGAAACATTTGTTACAATAAAGTTACAACATAACGTGTATACCACCCCCAGATAATCGCACAATGGTTGAGGCGCCCGTAAAACCTGCCTGCCTTTACTTCCGGATCCATTTACCCACCACACACCACACAGCGCACGCACGGCACCTGCACGCAGCGCAGGCAGGCAGGCAGCGGCAGGCGCATCAGGCAGGCAGGCAGCAGCTAGGAGGTATGGCTCAAGGTAGTAGGCTGTAGTAGGTATGTACGGCTGGTACGCGTAGCGTGAGGAGCGTAGGCGTAGGTGTAGGTAGTATGGAGTAAGTAGTAGGTACGGCTAGGTAGGCCAGGAGGTAGTAGGTACTCGGTACGTAGGTAGGTAGGTCGGGATAGGTAGGTATGGTAGTAGGTATCGAGGGGTAGGTACTAAGGGAGGTAGGTAGAGGTAGGTATGGTAGTAGTAGTAGTAGTAGGTAGTAGGTAATGAAAGATAATGCCACCTGTCGTGTAGATTTTCTCCATGTCGTTCCTGTGTCTGTTCCGGTGCTGCTTGTTGTGGCATTGACTTGACTGCATGCTTTGCTCTCAAGGACAGATGGAACAGTGTGCACCACTTTTCATTACCATGTGTTGTTGTATTGTGTTGCCGTACACACTGTGACACAGGTGTGGCAGGCAGTGTAGAGTACGGTAACTTCACTGTGCCTGCCTCTCACACAAACAGACACACCAGGAGTCTGGCCCGGAAGTTGATATCAGCATCACACACAGGGCCACCCCCTGTTACACAACCTATTACTGGTTTGCTGAACACTGCCAAGATGCCACGTGAACACTGCATTATTAACATCAGACTATACAAGTACAGTCTGTGTGTGTTGCTGTGTTCTGGTGTACTCAATGTATTGTACTGTATGTTGTTTTGATGTTGGTATTTCTTCTATTTTTAAAGACGTAGTTTCATATTGGGAGTTGACAATATGTTTTTGCTGGCAATTGGAAAGTAGAGCAGCCCACTGACGTTTTTCTGAGAAATTTCAGGAGATCCACTTTTAAAGTATAGTTTCCTTAAAATGCCTTCTTTCTGCGGTGCCTATTTCCCCAGGCTAAAACCTTTGAGGATGTTTCACCTGGTATAACGTCTTGTTATGAGTCTGACCTCCTCATATAGAATATCAATATCTACCTGTGAATAAAGTAATCTGTGGGATCCTTACCAAGCTGTTCTTGAAACCGCCTTTAAAGTGAAGTGTCATTAGAGACAGTCTTCTACGAGACACAGGATGGAGAATACTTTCTTCTGTCTTTTGGGTCAACCAGCACAAAGCGCCATTAGTTGAAGCAGCTGAGACCAGCCACCATAGACTTAATAGAGAATATGGGGATGGGGCTGGGGTGAGGGACACCAATGTTAGTATATACCCAAGACCCTTAAGACCGCCGTGCTCAAGGCAGAATGCCTGGGCTGAGTGCTCAGGGGACATAGCTCAATGCTCTCACTGTAAAGATGAGAAGACAGGGCATGGTCCAACAGCGAGATATGGGGATATTCCTGCTAACACAGCACTAAGGATTACCATGAAATATTAAAGGAAAAACTCCACTCAAAAACCTATCTTTTGGTATTTTTTCATTCGTCTGCTGTTGATACAGTCCCACATTATTTTGCATGTCAGCAGTCAAGTGTTCAAGATATTGGGACTTCAAGAAAGCAAATGTCACTTGCCACTCATCCATGATCGATAGCTTTTGCATCATCTTAGCAACAGTGGACTAATGAAAAAAAATCCAAAAGTCTAATTGGGTGATTTTTCCTTTAAAAGGGGAGATCTCTAGAGCTGAGCTGAGGGTGGCCATTTAGGGCTGAATAAAGTGATTTAAGTTGTTACTTCCTCCTTTCTCTGAAAGCTTTAGGCTCTTGGCCTCCATAATGGACATCTGAGTCCCCTGGGGGAGTCTAGACGTTTGGTGGGAAATCTAAATGGGCGGGAAGCCACTAGCATCCTGGTAAACACTATATAGGAATGGAAAAATGGAGCTGGTGAGAGAATAGAAGTAGGAGAGTAGGAGAGAAAAACAACATGTCTGCCGCCGCTCCATCTTCTTCCAATTCCCTTTCTTTTCCATTTTCATGGTAATTGACGTGAGATCCTGAAAGGAGACATGCGGGGATTATTTGATGCTAAAATGCCTTCAAATTCTCATCTTATTTTCTCATCTACTTTTTTCTAATCCCTAAACCCCAAGTGGCCTGTATTAGCTTCAGTCCGCGTGATGCACTCTCCCTCTCCCCCTCTGCCTGTCTCTTTCGCCTTCCTCCTTGCCCTCCATCTTTCTCTAACTGTCTCTCTTTTGCTCACTCCTTTCTCTCTTTGCTCCTTCTCTCTCTCTCTCCTTCCCCTCAGTTATTTATGATGGAGGAGACTTGAAATAGACTATCCAGTATTGACTTAAAAGCGTGATTCCTCTTTAATTCCCGAGTTTGCCTGAGAAGTGCATTTCATTTTTTATTTCCCATCAGAGATTGATGGAGGGTGGGGGGGCGCTTACCCACCGTGATTGACTACAATAGTAATCACTTAGAGTTCCTGGTGAACATGTAAAAAGATATGGAGACTGTCTATGTTAATTGCCTCACAAATAATAGATTGTGTGTAACAACGTGGTGGATGAGGTCTCTTGTGTATCTAATACGCATATAGAACAAAGTAGTTGAGAAATGCATTACTCTTATGCATGAGTTATATTTTCGACTGAAAAAAATTTGGAAGTATCCTAAAAATAAACCGGTCTGGTGTTTTACATTTCAACGATACTTCCTCAATCTTTAAAGAGAAGAACAAAGGGGTAAGAAAAAAAACGTGGAAAATTAAGATGGACATGTAACAGCCAGTAATGAACGGTCACAATGGCCCCTTGTGTCACGCAATTCCGCTCTACGCAGGCCCGCTGCAAACTGCAAATTTAACCGTCAGCCTCCTTATGTGGCAATTTACTGTGGTAACTAACCTGAAATATCTCTTCTGTTCATGCATACCACAAGTTCTGCTATGATGGCAATGTTTCTTTCGGATCCTAAGCAACAATGAGCGCTCATCCCAGGAGTATTTATTGTGGTGATCCAGCAGTGGAGGAAGCCGAGAACATCTCCAGCTCTCCGCAGTCTGCCTGGTTGCCGACAGCGGGGTTAAATATTAAAGCTTATAGTCGCCCGAGCCGTGTATTGATGAATATGTTTAGAAACTTGTTGGCTGAGGGAGATGTGCTACACTATGTTACAATGCTAGTAAAAGGCGGGACAGGATCAGGGGGCGCGGACCTCCTCCTACCTTCTCCCGCCCTTATAACAGGAGCCCGCCAAGACTGGGAAACACTAGCAACACGAAAAGCGTGTCTCTTCACTACACACACCGCAACACCACACCACACCGCAGCCAACCAGACTTCGTTCCACCACCATAACCAAATTCCCTTTTTCATATGCCATACACAACTCACGCATATGACTACCAATAACATTTGGTCATCTGAACCCTTGGTTTTTCTGACACCTACACTATTTTCTGGTTGATCCTACTAGCTGAAACACGATAAGACACGCCTGAACACGACACAACACAATCACACACACAACCTTTGACAGAAAGTAGGAAAGAAGTGAAGATGACAAGATGATGCTGCTCCCTAGTTCCCTTGGCAAATACTTCAGTATCATCAAGACATCATTTAATTGTGTCCTGCAGTGTTTTCTCTCTGCTACCCCAGTAACAGTGAAGCTGCCATTAACTTAAGTACACATCATGTCTCAGTCAGTCAGAACGTGGACAAGAGGAGAGTGATCTTACTCACTCCGCCTCGATAGCAGAATAGCCACACATCAAGTAGCATCATCATCAACAGAAACACCTTTCCCCCCCCACATCCACGCACACGCAACTACCCCTCTGCCTCTCAATCACCAGCCCCAACCCCTCCCACCACCATCCATCCCCCACACCTATCCCCCACCATGGCAGATGCTGAATTTTACAGTACCACGCTGTGAGATCCGATTTGATCTCGGCGCCGAGCACAGCACTCTTATGCAGAGGACACGGCTCCAGTGGGGAGGAATGCTGGAGGCAGCTGTCAGGCGCAGCGCTGCTCCTGTGTAGTTTGAGGCCAATCTTGCGCTGATACTGACTCGATTCCCATTACAATAACTAAGAACAGAGCATAACACCAAGAGTTGAGAGAAAAATCGAGTGGGAGAGAGAGTGGGGAGA